>NC_044917.1:370573-491426 GCF_003576645.1 Ipomoea triloba | reverse complement strand
AAAAAAAAGTGGGGGGGGGGGGGGGGGGGGGGGGGGGGGGGGGGGAACTTACATGTTGCAGAAGTAGGGAGTTGGCAGAGATAAGGGAGAAGCCATTGGAGAAGAAGAGAGAAACCCAGAAAAGGAGAACAGGAGTAGGTGGAGAAGGGGAAATATATTGAAAGAAGTTGGAGCGAAGGCAACGAGGTCAAGAGATCAAGTTGGAGAGTTTAATATATAAAAATGGTGTCTTTAAGGTTGTTTTACAATGTTGGAATCTAGGAAGTTGCTCCCTCCAGCAAATTGTTACCAAGTTTCTTATCTTTTCCAGCCTTAAGTGCACAAACAAACACATCACCAATACAACTATGAATTATATGAAGAAAATGCTAATCTGTGAGAGAGTAATGGATGGATGAAGATGGGAGTTAAGAATCAAACTCATACAATCTTGGCAGTCTAGTACAAAGCAACTATTTAAGTTTGCATTAACAACTTGAGTTGAAAGTTACATGTTCAGAGAGTACACAACTATGTTGGTGCTATATCTTCTTGATCACAGTAGTTGTTCCATTCATTGGATGTTACACCTAATCAAACCACAAAACTAGAAGGAATATCCTATACTGTGCACAGTGCAGGCTCGCTGCAGCCTGCAGGCATCTCGGGATTCTCCTCGCAGGAGATTTCCTGCATCACTTCTGGATCTTGAATTTCTGTGCAGCCCGCGGTGCTGCAAAAGGGAGATTCAGTTTAATCAGATTTCAGCATATTATAACAGCAGCAGTGCAGAAGATTGTAATATGACGGATTGGATTGGCGAGAGTTCGTTGCTATAAATGTTGGCAGGGAGTGTTGAGCATATAATATATAAACATAAATTCCAACTATCAGCTTAAGTTTTTAGTTGAGATGAAGCACATGCTTCAATTTGGTATCAGAGCAACCCCATGCCAAAGGTCATGGGTCCAGCACATGCTTCAATTGGGAGAAGGTGTGTCATTTGTGGTTGTTCTTTACAGCTGGAAAACAAGAAACGCGAGAGTTCCAGAATAGGGACATACCTAGACCAATGGCATCTGCACTTTTCATGATTCGTAATTTCTTGCAGGACTCGGTGAACATCCTGTGAGAATGACAAAAAGAGTTGTGAGTTTTACTGGGAGGGGGGTTTGTATAGGCGGAATGGTTAAGTACAATTAGGTGAGGGCTTACTCCCATGGGACATCACCAACAAGCATCCAGTCACCATCCTTGTCTTCGTAAGTTAGCACATACTCAGACCCACTTGTAAGATCAATTAAGTTGCTTTCATCGAGCTTCTTTTGTCCAGGGAATCCATCAGAACTGCATTGTCCTGTTTTGTAATCACCCAAGGAAAAAAGAAAAAGAAAAGCATTACCTTATGATGTTGACTGGTTTTTTAGATTATTAGTCCAAATTTGTAACAAATTATGTTCCCTGCTGTGTAAAAGGCCGGGGTGGAGAAACTCAATCGACACCAAAAACCTAACAGATATGCTTTCATGAATGGCAAAGTTCTTTTCCCCTTACATGGTGGGGAAAGAAGAAAGCATCTTCTTGAAAGATACTCGGTATGTTACTTTGCCAGTCCAGTTGCAAAGTAACACAGATTGAGAAATACAATATATACTGCACATATTGGTATACTAATGGAAGGAACGGGAGAGTGAGAGTTATACCAACTGTGAAACAGCCGAACATCTTCTGGAGAGCTGACGAGAGCTCCGAATAGTTAGCATAGCTTTTAAGATCAACCTTTCTTAGATATGGAGCTCCTTCCAAGCTAACTTTGACAAATATGCAACCAGGTCCCGGTTTCGCCTCAACATCACTGTTTTTCTTTACGAGGGTGTTCTTGCGAAATGATCTAACAGGTGGCCATCCAACTACTTGCGCCCTGTTACAGAACATAATGAATCAAATCTTACCATGAAGCATTATAACCTCCTCCTGTAACTTGAAACAAATTGCAGAAAGTCTAGAGTACACTTACAGCGGAGTCTAGACTAGAATAAAACTAACTACAAGCCTAGTTCATCAATTAAATTAGGGATTCAACAAGATGGCATAATATGATTGGAAAAGAACAAGCCTACATCTCTTCTAGAGACACTAAGATGCTGTGCTATTTTCTTGATCACTAAAAGGAAAGAACAATTAGTGGGACAGTGGATAAAAAGCAAAGCTCCATTCTTTATCTTATTTTTCAGCCACAAAACTATTCAGAAGTTCAGAACTCATAGCAAATAGTAAGAATACTTGGAAACAGATAAACAGTGAATAGTAAAAGAGACAGGAAACAAGAGAGCAGTAGTCCACAACATGTAACTAGAGAAGAACTTCATCAGGATAAACCTATTTAGGAAAAGAAAGACATTGCAAAAGAAGAAGAAAAGCTTACTTTGGGGCAGGAGCACCAACATTCTCATTTATAGGAGAGGGTTTCTTTTCCTCAGCAGGCTTTGGAGGTGGAGGAGCAACCTCTTTCATGGGAGGTCCAGGCAAGCATGTTTTGGTGTCCTTTGGGCCAGAATTCCCTCCTTTGAGAGAGAACAGAACTTCTGTCTTACCCCAATCAGATTCAGATCCACCATTCATGGACAAATCCCACTTCCCAGAACCATCAATAGCATCAGAGAAACCTCTCTTAGCTCCTGACACAAAGTTCTTCAGAGGGCTAAACCCCACATGACTTCTATCCTCCAAATCCTTCCCAAAAAGACAAACCCCAGCCCCTGCAGGTCCAGCCTTCCTCTCAGGGGACTCTGAACCAGGCAACCCTAGCCTCAACTCAGTCTCCTTGAGGTTAAGATCATTGCTTTCCTCAACCTCTGTACAGACAGTAGAGGAAGAACCAGAAGATGAGATCTTCTCAGAGCTTCTTTCCATGGAAGAAGCCTCTGATAGACCTATGTAATCATGTTCCAGTGGCACAGACATCAAATTGCTTCAAGAGAACAACAGGTAATAATACTCAACCCAGCTTGCAGAGAGCCAAGCAAGATGTATTTGGATGAACAACACGAGAGAAGAAGAAAGGTGGAAAGAAAGCAGCTTTGCTTAAAACTTTGAAAGAAGAGTTATAGAGAGAGAGAGAGAAAAAGAGCCTGATTTCTTGGTCTTATGTTCTGAGTTCTCCCAACAAAAATAGCTGGTTTTCTTCATACAAAAAAAGAATCTTCTTTGGCCTTTCTGTAGCCTTTTCTTTTGTTCAATTATTGTATTATGCAATTTGCAACAAAGGGAAGCAAATTTTTGGGAGATTAAAGAATACAAACAGGAACAAAATTATTCCTCTAACTTATCGAAAACAGTAAACAAAATATATAAGACAGATTGCAAAACTTAACCTTAGGGGACAGACAACACGGGTAAACTCAAAATCACTGTTTGGCCTGCGGGAAATTTTCTTTTTCCTTTTTTTTTTTTTGAAAACAAATTTTCTTTTTCCTTAAAAGCACAAAACTTTTCATACTCCCTATTTATTTCAATCCAAAATTTATTAACAATAAGATCTGAATACAGATGTTAGACATTTACTTATTCTGCACAAGAGATCTTTTCATTTTAAAAAATTGTTTTTACACTGTCATTAATTAAATTCAATTTGTGATTTTTCTTTTCAAGTTTTACCCATGTGATTAATTAAACTGTTCATGCAAACGCCGATCGAGAAATTTGTCAACTTCTATAGGTTAGTAAGTTGTAACCAACCCGGCATTATCTACCGACAAGTCAGTGTCGTATACTCCGGCAAAGCTTTCATTGCTGTTTTATTTTTAGAAAATATTTTCTTTTCAGATTCTTTTTCTTTACTCGGTTGTTTTGGTAGTAAAACGAGAGCTAACATGCGCCGGACCGGTCTAACGGGCACCTCAAATGGAATAAAAAATTCGCCGCACGGACTCGTAGATTGCAAGAAAATGACCGATCATGCAGCCTCAAAAATAGTTAAATGCTTCTCTCTTAGAACTAATCTTAATTTGGTTTGTTTAATGAAATATCTTACGGTCTCAGATTTAAAAGTGAAATAGTTTATATTGTTATATGGAGTAATAAATTAGATCGTAATAAGGATTTAGAATTATATTATTGAATAACGGGTTAAAATGTGAAAATATTTTAATTATATAAGTAATCGATCAACTTCTCTTTTTTTTCCTTCAAATTCTCTTTTTTACATGAGTTAAAAAAAATTTGTAAAAAATTTAAACTAATGAGGTTGCTCCAAAGCTAACAGGCGCCATGGAGGATGAATCTCCGAGGAATTTATCCAGTCATACACGAAAGCAGGAAATTACTGGTTGCGTGAACAGAGTTTGAAGAGGACATTGAGGAAACAAAACCCTAGGAAACTACTATACAGAAGATCTGCTAACGCTGACAAAAAGCTGAAACGTAGAACAATCAAAACAGAGCATTGTAAACATAAATAAAATTGTCGCCATGAAAGGGGTTTGGCTTCTGTTTCGTTGCTGAAACAAGTCAGTAATTTTTCCTCTTTTCCTGTTTTATGGAGTTTTGGTTTATTTTAGATTTCTTCTTTTTTTTTTTTTTTTTTTTGGATTATACGGAGGGATAATCCCAAAACAAGAGAACTTAGTATACTCTAACACCACAACGCACACTAGGGATGCTCAGCGTGTCTTCCTCTATATTTCTCAAAATAACAGCAGGAGGTTCTCTTAAGCAGCTCCATCTATCTTCCCTTTGGCACGCAAGCTTGGCCAGATTATCCGCTATGTGATTTTGTTCTCGAACTTATAACCTTTTTTCTTTCCAAAAAAAAAAAAAACTTATAACCTTTTTTCTGTTAACCATTTTGCTTATAATTTGTTCGAACCATTTTATTACTACAAAGTAATTAATATATTATGGAGCAAATTAAGCCAAATTGGTCTTGTAATTGATTTTGTAATATTAAGGTTTAAAATGTTGTTTTTTGTGAGAGTTGTCTATTTGATGTATTTGACAATATATATTCAATATGTAACATATGTTATTCAGTTTAATTTTATACATATTGCAGTTTCATTCAATACAATTAAATTATCATTTCCTTTCAATTATATTTTCATTTGATAATATAAATACAATATACAACACAATTTTATTTTAAATACACTATATTTTCATTTTATTATAAACACACAAAAAATACAAAAGTTATTAAAATATAACTATTGTCATTTCTGTATTTAAAGAAACCACGTTATTTTCAAACCAGGGTCACAGTCTAACAACTGGGTCAATTTTAGCGGGGCAATCTGTCCGGGTTCCTCTTCGATGGGTAGGCCCACGCATTACGAAAACTCTTTACGAGTGCCTTCATCTTCATCTTCTCCAATCCCTCCTCCCAATCTAGGCATTCCACGTGGCAGGAATGGATCCCACCTGCTGCCCACCATTGCTACAGTGCATACGTACAAGTTGGTAATGCTATAATATACCCCCCACTGCCACTCATATACTACCACATGACTCATTCCTGTTTTTGGACATCCCATTCACAAATTCTTCATGTCGTGGAATTGGGCGACATTTTATCTTCATTTTTCTTAGCTTTGGTCCTTCTAAAGTTGATGCTTATCCACGCCTATTATATTCGCCGCTCCAATCATTACTTCATTAGTTTGCACTTTGCACAAATTTTATTTTGGGATATACATGCCACTCTCTCCATTCTCCCAAATTTGATCCTACATAGATGCAACATATTAATAATATAAATGTTAAATAGCCCATCAAATTATTCACAAAATTATAATTTGGTCATACAATTTTTAAAAATTATAATTGAGTTATTAAACAAGTTAAAAATGTGTAATTAAACTAAAATTAGGTATACTTATGTTTGACTGGTTGTAGACTAATCGTGGCAGTTAATTTTTTTTTAAAAATTAAATTTTAATTTTATTTACGAATAATGTTTAAATAAGCCATTGGACTGCACGCTATAATGCAATTAAAAAAAATCTACAATTGAATCCATAAACTAACTCATTTAATGCAATTCGTCCAATTTGCGGGTTTCTACTACCTAAGCGGACAAGCAATGAAAACGAAGACAATGACAAACTTATCCAAAAGTGAATTAACAAAATTTAAAGTAATTCAAACTAAAAGTAGTATATACTACATAATATCGATCATACCAACTACAATAAGTATTTAGATATATTTTTTTTAAAGTGCAAACATTGATTTTAATGTCAACTATAATGAACTTTTCCTATATAATATTGCATTAAAATACTTTGACTTATTTATTTAACTACAAACATTTGACATTAAATTAGCCTTGTAATTCACGTATAAAACTAGTAATCTTAACAATAGATATAGTCTACGGACCACGAATTAGCCTCCTTAATGGTTGACTTGCAATTAATTGTTAGCGACTTATGCTCGTCGACTTACTTAAGCGTATAACAACATTAGTTATTGAGTTTTACTATATGTACTCTTAAATTATACTTTCTCGCTTTTACTTCACAATGTAGCAAACAAATGATGAGATCATCATATGAGTTTCAGAAAAAAAAAAGTGTCTACATCAAAGATTTGTAAGAGATAGTAGAAGTTGATAGTAAGAAATGAGAGTTCCAGAAGTGTTCCTTAAGTAAATGCAGTGCTCATTCTGAAAGAAGCACTTCTGTCAATAGTTGGTCAAAAAATTAGATGACATGACAAATGTGATATAAATTATATATTCATGTACGGAATTAAAAAATGTAATAGTCAAGAAACAAATGTGATTTATTTATAATATTCAGAGGATAAAAAAGAAAAAAATTTCAAATTTTCTTAGTTAAAATACACCTACAATACTATTGATCTAAGTTGCCTTATTTGATACATTATTGCTTTGAATCAGGGAGTATTGTGTTTATTTAAATTATGTTTGGCTTTATTGTCAAAATGTCGATATGTCCGAGTGGTTAAGGAGACAGACTCGAAATCTGTTGGGCTTTGCCTGCGCAGGTTCGAATCCTGCTGTCGACGGTCAGTTTTTGCAATTCCTCATTTTCCCTCTTTTTCTTTTCTCCCCACTAAAAAGGGCGTTTCAGTAAATTCAGAATACAAACACACTTTATCCTCCTCCACGTCCTCTCTCGACGATATTGCAGTGTTCACTCATGGCAGCCTCGCTGGGCTCAAGTCTCAACTTCATCTCGTATCCACCGTCAACAACTGCCCGTCCGGCGAGCTCCGCCGCTTCTAGAAGCTACATTCCGGTGCGATGTGGCGCCGGGTCACGGAGCAACCGAGGGCCACTCTACAAAGGCCGAATTCTCAGCACAGAGGCGATCCAAGCCATCCAAGCTCTGAAGCGGGCGCAGAGAACGAACCCCTCGGAAATCGACTCCAGTATTTCTTCTACAATTTCCCGCCTCCTTAAGCCGGACCTACTCGCCGCCTACAAAGAGCTTCTCCGTCAAGAGCACTGCGATTTGGCTCTCAGAGTCTTCTCCTCCCTTCGACTGGAATACGACTCGCCGGACTTGAATCTGTACGCCGACATGGCCGCCACTTTGGCTAGGAACGGATTGACAGAAGAAATCGACCGTTTGATTTGCGATTTGGAAAATGAAGCTGCGATCCAGCTTGACGGTTCCAATTCCAAGGGGCTGATTAAGTTAGTGAAGGCGTTGATTGCAGCTGGGAGGGCGGAATCGACGGCTAGGGTTTACCGGCTGATGAAGAGGAGCGGAGCTGAAGTTGATGATTATCTGGCTATAGTGTTGAGTAAGGGATTGCGGCGGTTTGGGATGAAGGAGGAAGCTGATGAGGTTGAAATGGAATTACACAGGTTGTCTCGGGGCATTCTGGACAAACAACAAGTTTAGACATTACTGCAGTTTGCTTATAGAAGAAAACCAGAAATTAGTCTAATTGTGTAAACGCTTTTATATCAATTAAAGAACCAATTACTCTTCACTCTGAGAGTATTTTTTTAAAAGTCTTCGGTTGATTATTCTATAAGTGAAAGATGCTTGAGTTAATCCATACCGAGCATTACTCCATCTCTGCCAATCTCTCACTCCACCTCACCAGGTACTATTCCTCCTCTTCCATTTCTTCTGTTAATCTTTTTGTTCTCTGGTTTATTTATCATGTCTTTTTTTGTGCCTATTAAGGTAAGATTGACTATAAAGAGTAGGGATGTGCTTTTGAAGGACTAAAACAAAAACTAGGCATCAAGGAATTCAATTGTAGTTGTATCTTTTTCATGTTTGGACTGTGTGCAGAGTTCAACAATATTTTGGATTGGATGAAGAAGCAAAATGTAAAAGAGCCAATTACTAGACTTTATTATAGTACAAAGGTTGTGCTTTTTGCTCTCGGTTGAGAGTAGCATTTTTTCATACCATGTCATTTGTGCCGAACTTAATGCAATCTTCTTGACCAGGAACCTCATAAGTCATAATCAAATGATATTGAAAGGAAATAACTCATCTTTGCGGAAGCAGGGCAGTCTGAGTTATACGCTCTTTATGAACTTTGAAGTGCTATATCATCATGCTTGAACTAACTGCAAATTATGTGCACTTGACCACTTCACCATGTCAATCTTCATTTTTTCTCCCATCCAAAGTGTTTAAATTTGTTTATTATCAACTTGTGCGAAAGTTCTGTTCTTTCATTCCTAACTGCAGTTATGATTTTCTTTATGATGAATTCTTTCCCCTTAGTAGTCATCAATCCCAATTGCAATATCCAGAATTAATCAGGTTGACATAGTTAGGCTTGATATTGAAATGTCAGTCATGTTAAAGGAATAGTTGGTTATGGTCCTGTCTCTAATGAAGGTACTTATGACACTCTTTGCTTATTGATTGGATAAAGTATTGTCTCATGCAGTAGTGGAACTTAAGAAGTCTTCACTATGCTTTTAATTTGTTCTCTTTTTTCCTTTGTTGGCATTAGCCAGGAATGTTATTTCAATATGAGGCAGAATTTGATGTTTTCCTTGAGTTTCTCATCTGGTTCTTCACTTGTTCTCCATCTGGGTTGATAAGCCTACTTCTGGAAATGGTTTAATGAATTTGCGGTATAGAGATGATTAGATGAATGAAAAAGGTAAGAACTTCACAGAGTTCTCTACTTGACACTGTTTATGGTAATACAAACTTAGTATCTTTAATTATTTATGTGAGATACCTCTGGTAAGGTATGTTTTAATTGCAGTAATAGTCCTGTTATACTGATTCAGACACAGCGTATATGTTTCTGGTGACAATTATATATAATTCAGGCATTCTCTCCTCTAAAGACTATTTTGGCATTCAGGAAATGTCACTCTTGATCTCATCCTATATAAAGACTTTCTCGATCCATTCTCTCAAAGGAGAAATCTTCAAATTCTGCAGTTGACGAGGCTGTATGGCCCATCTGTCTGGCAGTCCAAGAATTCCATTTGTAGCTATGCTTTGTCAGTATAGATACACATCATATTTATTTATCATGTCAGCTATCTTTTTTTTTTTTTTGGTAAATGTCCATATAGCATTGCATAGAAGAATTTCATTTAAATTTAAAGAAAAAAAAATCTAGGCCATAATAGGTTCAAATTGTAAATTACTTCTGGAGACTGTTGATAAATGTGAAACTGAATGGGAAGGAAAACTAAATAAAAGATTTGATAAAGACTTCCATTATGAGCTTCTTCTCATTTTTGGAGCTGTGATAAAGTTAGGTCAAGGACTGAGAATTTATTTCTCTTTTGCTTTGTCTAAAGGAAAATGGACACCTAATCCTCTGTATTTCATTTTACTTAATCAGATATGCATGTAATTTAGGTTGTTTCACTTAATTCAGTTAATTTTTATTGTCACAGACACTGTACTTGGCAGTTCCTGAGTATTCTTCTGTCTATTAACTTACATACTGGTTTGGGACCTGAGTTGAAACCTATTTGACATGCTTAATAATGTTGTTGACATCACATTTAGCTGATTCATATTCAAAACTATTTTTTCTGAGAGAATTGTGTCTGAACAGTTAGCGGGATTCAACCATTGACGGGTACCATCACTGCTGCCTTCAAACTCGATGCTCTGCTACTCGTGTCCTTGGAGTGGTGAGCCAGTTGCAGGGGCTTGCCAACAATCTTAGTCGCAAACAGTGAATGTTTGGAGGATGAATGAAAGGCGAGTTGAGGGTGAAGATACCATCTTGAAGTTGCCCAAAAGAAAAGGAAAAAAAAAAAACACCGCATTTCTCTCACAAATCGCAATCAAGAATTCAAGATTCTTTTTATAAAGCATCTCTTCCTCTTTACTGAACATTCATCTTTTGCAAACTTTACATGCACTGTTGGATGTAGCTTTATCTTTAGATGTCATTCATCTATTTTTTCGACTTTTCTCAGATATTATAGAAGTCAATTGATATTTGATACCACTATTCTGGTCCAATATAATTCATACCTCCAAGTGGTCCTCCCTTTGTTTTTTGTTTGATTGTAGCTAAGGATCCTTTGAGGAATATGATGAAGAGATGTGCGTGTTATACTCTCTTTCCTAGCTGCACTTTTTCATTTTCACAAAAATCACCACTCATTTTTGCTGCTTTTCTTCAACTCCAATTTTGTGATATCATATGCTATTGCCATCTTTACCATTACAACTATTTCTACTCCTACCAATGTTGATCAACATCAGAAATTCAAAAGGATTTGCTACTGCTATTAATGCTTATTAAACATATATAAGAAATTATTAAGCGTTTGTTATTGCTATCGATGTTGATATCAACATCATAAATGAAGGCTTTGTTACTATTATCGAGATTTCTAATGGTCATTCATTTATCTGGTGGACGGAAAGTTCACCACCATCATGGTGACGAAGTTCTATCCATCTATCTAGTGGACGAAAAGTTTGTCGGGTTGGTCAAATATGTTGAGCAGAGAGACGATGTCTTCTCCAAATCTCAATTTTTTTTTCCACCACATACTATATAGTGCAAGTGCAGAGTAGAGTGATGGGATACATAATAAACAATAAGAATGAAATAATGAATAATATAGTGAAGGTGCAGAAGGCATTGGTGTTTCGTACGCTCCGGAGGCAGAAGTCCCCACCAGCCTATTGTGCCCCACTTTAGATAAAGCTAAATTAAAGTTGGGAAAAATGTATAAAAATGAAAAAAATAATTAAAAAAAAGAAGAAAGAAAGAAGGGAAAGTGATGGAGGAAAAAACAGAAGAAAAAGATAATAAAAGCTTATAAAAATGAAGCCCGCAAGTAAGAAACACTACTAGTAGTGCATAGTTGAGAGGGACATAAAAATTGTACTATTATTGTTTCTGAGAAAAGCAAACACTGGGATCCTATGAAAGCTTGGGGAAAGCCTCGTTTGGGTGCTCTTTCAGGGAAAGAAGTAAACAAAGTGGTTTAATTTGTAGCTGAAAGAGCAAAAAGCTTAAAAGAGGAGGAGAAAAAGGGTTTTGTTTCTTGTGTGTATTTAATTTCATGCCATATTTTGGATTCTGGAAAGTGCTTCAATTCATTCTCTAGAGATATATGATGATATGATGACAACAACGATGATATGATGGCCGGAAACCCTACTAACTGGTGGACCATCATGGCAAATGCCGGCACGGTGCATTCTTCCTCCTCTCCCTCTTATCAGCTCTCGCCGTCGCCGTCGTCGTCCCACCATTTCTATGCAACTTCCGATTCCATGCCGGAAAATCCAGCCCAGGATTTTCCACGATCATGGAGCCAACTCCTCCTGTAACTCTCTTTCTCTCTCTCTCTGCCTCTTTTTCAGAAATTAAGCCCTAGTTGTCTGTGTAGCTTTACTTTGAAGTTCACACACAGTACAGTGAGTATTGGAAACCGACAAGCTCAACAGTTTATCTCAAAAGAAACGCTGAACAAAGATTAAGGGTTTTTAATTTAGTTTAATACAATGTTATGCTGAGATTATATATATTGGCATTGAAATTAGAAGTTTATTAATTCCGTTTATCCAGCTAGGACGCTAGGTTTCACCTGCCTGCATACATTAATTTACTGTAGGTATATATAGGGCGGTACGGTAGCTACTATGAATATTGAATGTATGTATGTGTGTTATTAAAGGAATGAAGAAATTGATGTTTTTTGGTTTGATGTTTGTGTTTTTGTGCATCCATGAAGGGGCGGTGGTGCTGAAAACGAAAAGTTTGGTATGAGTCCTTTTCAGTACAAGAAAATGGTGCAGGAGACTAATTGGGAAGATCAAATCAATGGGAATAATAACAATAACCTATCATCATCATCTTCAACAGCTACTGGTGTTGATGTAATTAAGCAAGAAGATCATTTCACTCAAATCGGACACCTGTACGGACACCATCCTCCTCCTCTTCCTCTCAACGATCATCATCACCAGTATTTCCAAGAATTTGCTTCTTCTTCGCCGCGCTCTTGCGTCACCACGGCGTTCAGGGACGGCGGCAACAATAACAACAATGTTCTCTTCTTCTCCGGTAACCGCAGTTGCCCTAAGCCGCCGGAGGTCGTCAATACTCACCATTCCTCCCAGGTAATCTAAAATTAATTAAGAAAAATTCAAATGGATTTAATTTGACAAAAATCTTCTTCTTTATATTTACAACAGACATATTCAACTCATACAAAACACATTATGAATTTCAATTCTAGGTCGGGTTTATTTCAGTCCATTCTGTACCAAAACAATCATGCATATTGTTTAGATTGTATGTAATATTGTCCTAATAGTACGTGATGTAACCAGAAATACAAAACGCACGCTAATGTTAATGTATTTTTTTTTAATCACAAACCTTAAACAATTAATGGTTTTAATGTCATACGGTATGATATTATTGTAAATTTAAAAAATAAAATATCCAAATTATTAATTCAATTTCAATTTGGTAAAGAATCAATATTTACTATTTTACTAGTGGATTTGTTTTATTTTTTATTTTTTTACTACATAGGCATTGTAGATTTTTGAAATTATTATTTTTGGCTTAGCTAGTCTTTGATGGTTTGGAAATTTATATTTTGAATAAAACGAGGTTTTGACTTTCTATAAAGAAAAAAAAATTATAGTACGTACCATATTATGATTGTTGTTTGAAAATGAAGGAGGAATGTATGGTATGTTTTGGTTTGACAGTGTAACAGCACAAGCACTAGTAGTGGAGGGGCAGCCAAGAAGGCTAGGGTTCATCAATCTTCAACTCAACCATCTCTAAAGGTTTTACCATCTCCGATCCATCTATCTCTAAATTTTTATTTTAATTTGTGTCCATTTTACGTGTTCAATTTGTGTTTGCTCGATCTAGCTGTACATATATATATATATATATATATATCTGCATGTTCACATTAAAGGGACACTTACTGAAAATGGTGGAGTAGTATATATGTTGCGTATCAATTATATTTATGAAGGAATTTTAATTTTATGGTGATGACGGTTATGGCGTAAAAGATAGTTGTAGCACATATTTATATTATTAGTAAGGGATGGGAGGAATGAATAAGGTATAATTTGATGAATTACAAAATTATATGGAATTTAGGTAATTATATTGAACTGAATTGAATTGAAGCAGGTGAGGAAAGAGAAGCTTGGGGATAGAATAACAGCTCTTCACCAACTTGTTTCCCCATTTGGAAAGGTGAATTTACCTTCCTATTTTCTTCTTTTAGTGCCTGCAGCCTGGCAGTTTGCCTATTCATTGCTCACCCCGCGCATAAATTCTACATACTCCATCTCATCAACTAATTAATACATGAGGAAAAAAAAAGCCTAGAAAGATGTAGTTGAATGCGCATAGCAAGATTCTTGTACTAAAATGTTACGAATTTAATTTTAATTTTGTCAACATTATTCTCTTGATTGATCGAGTATGTCATATCAGGTTATCATGATACGATTTACCTCGTTCACTTATGTGGGTTATATGAGAGTGAACAGTATGATAATATCAAGATGATAGAGTTAGAGATGAAAGGGCATATATATATATATATATATATATAAATTAAAGGTTTATAATATATTAATATTATAAATAAGAAACCGATGGATGAAAATTCCTTTTGCTTTAACTTTAGTAATCCGCACAAAGTCAGAAACGTAACCCATCAAATGCTGTCTGCTTGCTGCTTCAAAGTTGAAAGAAATGAAATGAAAAAAATGAAGAAATATAAAGAAAGAAAGAAGAGAGTTTAGGTGATGAACATTACATTCATGACTTTGAGGGCAATGGCATGTTTGATGTTTCTCTTTTGCAGACTGACACGGCCTCCGTCTTGTCAGAAGCTATTGGCTACATCAGATTCCTCCACACTCAAATTCAGGTCTCATCTCCATTTTCTTCCATTTCTTATTAATTAATTATTTCCCATTTTATTTCTCATAATCAAAACCTTATTCCCTGACCATTTCAGAAAATAATAATTATTTTCTTTTAAAAAGAAAATTTGTTCTTCTTTATTTAAAGCAGCAGAGCTGTGACTGTTATGCAGGCATTAAGCTCCCCATACTTGGGCAATGCATCAGCAGGAAGCATGGCTCACACTCACCAACAATCTGTAAGTTTTTTTATTTTTTATTTTTTATTTAATAATAATAATACTAATTTCATTCTGCACTTTTCACACTTTCCAATGCAGCACCAAAGATTCATTTTCACTAAGCTAGTTTTAAGGAATAATGGGCGGCTATGATAATACACTCATAATAATCATATCATATCTGGTTTCTTATATATGGTGGGAATATAATCAATATATAAGGGTATATTCTTAAAGCTAGTCACTTACTTTTTAATGATGTTGGGGATACCCACACTTGAATTTAGCTACCTTTTCCTTTAAGGTTGACCCTTAAAATTTAAAAATCAAACAGTGAATTAAAATCGAGCAAAAATTAATTCTTAAGAAATAAAATTAGTCGATATGATCTTATGCTTCGAAAGAAGTGGCCAAATGGGTTAAGTATAATTCTCGCACATTCAACACTTTCTTAGTCAAATTTGTCACACAGACAGTCTGTTGTATAGTTACCGGTTTTTCTTGTGAAATGTGAAGTGTGTGGATTGATACACGTGCGCATGAGTAATAATAGCATTAGAGTAATTGGTTAATAATTATATGGTGAGTAGAAGAAAAAGCATAGTTTAATTTTGGAATAGTCACCCAACCCAACTTGCTTTATTGGATCCCTCAATCCCCTAAAGTAACACTATGATATATGAGTATGATGATGATGCCACCTTTGCTTTGCACGCATTTTGTACAGCGCACACACATGCCATATTCACCAAACTTGCTTCTTTGGACTAATAATTTATACCATCTTCTTTGGTGGGCAGCACTTATATATTCTTCTAATACCATATTAAACTATAACCCTCTTTGCTTAGTGTTGATATAGTTAGCTTATCAGTTGATTTTGACTTATTTGACAATTATTGACTGTTTGGTTTGGTTAAACAGTCAATATGAATGTTTGATTAATTAATTTTTTATAACAACTTATTGGTCTAAAATGTTGAAATTCAAAAAGCTGTTCAAAGCAGTTTTTCAATATCAATTTTTTGAGAGTCATTTTGCATGTAATCAACTATCAGCTAACAACTAATTTACCAAACATCTTTCTACAATCAGCTAATTTACAGTGAAATGGCATGCAGGAAGAGGAAAACGGAGGAAGGGATTTGAGGAGTAGAGGGTTGTGCTTGGTTCCATTGTCATGCACTCAACATGTGGGTGTGGGAAGCGACTCCATTAATGGAGGAGGAGGAGCTGATTACTGGGCTCCGGCTCTCGGCGGAGGCTTTTAACATCATTTGATCTTATCCATCCATCACTCTAATTATATTGCATGCATGCATCAACTGCAGCTACGTACCAGCTCGTCCCCATCATCATCAGATCATCATACATATATATATATATATATATATCATTTGATGGATATAATGATGATCATTATATCATTACATTATTAATTAATCTTGCTTAGCTTATCAATTCTCTGCTTAATCAGTTAGTTGATTAACAGTGTTTTTGGAAAAGTTTACATATGGAAAAGAAAAAAAAAAGGTAATAATTGGAGACACAGTACTACAGCTGTGGGCAGTGGTCTGATCAATCTCTTGTCTTTCATCATTCTTAAGAATTATATCATGAAAATGAAAATGGTCAAACCCACTTTTTGGGTGATGTTTTCGCAATCCTTACGCGATGTGCACATCATACTACATATATATGAGTATTTAATAGCTACCAATAACACCCAAAAATTATTTAAAAAAAAAAATCTTTTTATACATACTCTACACTGCCTGAGCCGATAATCAATAATACCCCTAATTGATAGTTATATGCTCAACACGTCCTTTCATGCGTGTGACGGTGTGAGTTTGTTATCTTTGACGGGCACCAAGCAATTAACATAGGTGATGACTCTAATACTTAATTGAAGTGTATGTTCATTTCAATTAAAACCTAAGTTGTTAGTTGGATTGCGTATTTATGTTTATGTATTATATAGTATGCTCAACAAATAGTATTAGGTATAACTAAATGTATTACATCTAGCTAATTACATTATACTATATATTAATTATTAGCATTGATATTAATAGTACATGATGCAATTACAAATGATATATATTATACCAAATAATATTAACAAGAGTGTTGATCAATACCATAAAAGATACCTATATATATAGGTACATATATATACACCTACAAGCTAAGTCAAGCACTTTGTTAATACAATGATTAAAAAGGGTGGTCATTATTCCACTTTGGAGTTCCACTAAGAAAAGATGATATGCTATGATTAAAAGAGCAGGGTTCGTTCGTTCAAGATGCTAGACAATAAATATATATATATATATATCTAAAAACATAATAAGTATCAATCCAGGTTATACCCCTGGTTTATGTCCGTGTTTTCCGTTAAATTTTGTTGTACCTTATGCTATAAAAGTTGTACTACATAATTTTTTAGACAAAAATGTCCCTGCCGTTATAACTTCTGTTATCTTTCACATTATAGTTACCATGCACATGCACACACGATATTTTTTCTTACATTCTTCAATGGTAAGTTTGAATTCATTTAGAATATTACCATAGTTATATTTAAAAATTTATCATTTCTATAATTCTTACTTCAATAATATTAATATGAATTTTACAATTATAAATAAATAAATAAATATATATATAGGTAAACACTATTATTTTTAAAAAATATTAATATTATAAATGTTCAACAGCATAATGTATTTGCAGTTGAATTGAGACAGGATTTTTAGATATCAATTTGTGAAAGTTGTTGAATTGAGATATTTGAAATCAAGTATTATATATATCCATATATGAATATGAATTTATAAGGGATATATCTCTAATTAGAAGAAGACTACATTTAAACAAATTTTATTCATTTTCAAAGAAAAAAAAATGTTGTAATACAACGTTGAGTACCCTTAAAATTACAGTGGAATATATTCATCACAATGAATTTGAATTTCTTGTGTTAATTTTAAATACATACACAACACAAATTTTACTCAAATATCTATGAAACTTCGACAAAAAAAAAATGCATTATATTTATTTCAAAACGATTTACTAATTGAGTTTAAATATTGGGCACAAGTCTGCGCGCAAAGCGCGTAGGAAAAACTAGTATATATATATATATCTTAATTTATGAAAATGTCTGTAAGCCTGTTATAAAAAAAGTGTACTTTGAGAGAAGTCTACCTCATAACCCTAACCAATAAAAAATCAACTTAGATTATTCATAACAGATTACTTTTAATCAAGAAGATTAATAGATAGTTCTCACATGAAATCAAATTTGGAATCTTATAGTTATCAAATCAATTGTCTGACTAACTCAACTGAAGTTGCCCCTATATATATATATATATATATATATATATATATATATATATATATATATATATATATATAGTGTAATATAATGTGGTATAGTTTAATATATATGTGGTCAATATACAAAAGAGTTTATTATCGAAATGGTCCCTCGACTATTGTGAAATTATCAATTTGGTCCTCGACAATTTTTCGTGTCCAATTAAGTCCATCGACTTTGAAAATTTTAACCAATTTGGTCCTCTGTTTATTTTACCGTTAAACATCCGTTAAAATGGGGACCAAATTGATAATTTTGCTATAGTCAAGGGACCATTTCAGTTAAATTTAATTACCAATTTGGTCCCGATTTAACGGATGTTTAACGGCAAAATAAACGGAGGACCAAATTGGTTAAAATTTTCAAAGTCAAGGGACTTAATTTAGTACAAAAAATTGTCAAGGATCAAATTAGTAATTTTGCAATAGTCGAGGGACCATTTTGATATTAAACTCTATACAAAATAATGATGAAATGATGATGCTTAAATAAGAAAAAGATGAATTTATTGTCCTTTTTTGCTTTAATTCACAAATGAAAAGATCGAGACCTAGAAGCTACTCTATTTCATTTTTGGAAATCAAAGCATGATGGTGACACCTTTATTAGAGTGCCCCAAACGCACGCCCATTATATGTTACCATAATCTTCATCCAATATATGCATTCATCATTATTCTATAAAAAAAAAACCTTCTATAATCTTCTTCATTCATTTTGTCCACTTAATAATTGATATCTTTTCTTCTGATTGATTAATATAATTTATCTTCAAGTCAATCAATTTGTAATTAATTAATGAAACATATAAAAAAGTGATATATGTGATTTGATCAACTGCATAGTGCAAATGTATATTCTTTGACTAATACGAGCGCAATTTGATCAATAATATTTTATTTGAATTTCGTTTCTTTAAGTCAGGAAGAGAGTAAGTCTAATATATAATGAAGTTATCTGTATTTTGAAACCTAAATTCATGCATTATTTTCATGACATATCATGTTAATATTTGGGACCAATTCAAGAAAAAAATGAGGAGCTCTAGACACAAATGATGATTATCTAAATATACAATAACAGACTAGGCCCCTACCTTTGAAATGCTTACATCTAATCCAAGCCTTGTACAGTTGTACTCAAAACATCATATTCCAAGTTCCCAATACATGAAATGCTTCCACAGTGAATAACACTTTTCAGCGAAAATGTAATACATCAGCGAGTATTATATTTTCATTGAAAAGTAATATTTTTTAGTAAAAATGTAATATTTATTAATACAAAAAAATTATTACATTTTCACTAAAAAATGTTACATATTTAAAATCCGTCTCATACGAGACGGACTCGCCCGAGTTTTTTGTGTTTTACTTTAATTTCAAGTGAGTGCATAAGGCTTCTTTCAAGAGCTCCATTTGTACTTAATCCATCATTCAGTTGTTCTTCATCCCATCATCAGCCAAAGTTTTCTTCAGCTCTTTCTTGTTCACCTAATATCAATGGAAAAACAATTCAACAAACTAAGTTCTTCTCTGTTGATCAAATGGAATTACTGTGAAGAGATAATTAATCACCTTTCCCATGGCATTACGAGGCAGTGAATCCCACAGATAGAGAGCAGTTGGTATCTGCAAACAACAACAACAACAACAACAATATCTGTGAAGAAAAATGTCCCGAGGGCAAGCGAAAAACACTAGAACGCGATCCAAAAATGCAGTTTACACATCACGACAGACATGAATATAGGAGATACCTTGTATGGGGCGAGTTTTTCCTTAGCCCAAGCTGAGAGTTCTTGCAAGGTCAGGACAGACCTTGATTCTAGCTCGCACTTCTGTTTGAGCTCTGCCTCAGGCACAACTATTGCACACACAGCCTCCCCGTAGTCTTTATCAGGTAGGCCGAGCACACAGCACTCTGAGATAGCTGGATGCTGTTAAATGGAAAACGAACACGCTTCACATTGTGCTGACAGATAGTATAGATTGTTACAGAAGGATTACAAAGCGTAAGAAAAATGGCAAACCTCGAGAAGAATTGCTTCAATCTCCAGTGCAGAGAGCTTATACCCGCCAACCTTCATTATATCTGCATTTGTACCTGAAAAACGCGATGGGAGAGTGTTTACGAGGACATTGTAGAGTTAATGTTAAGATCTATATATGTATTCTTGATAAGCAAACAGAATTTGGCAATGTGCTGTGTAAGAAATTCAATTCTTACGGCCCAAAATGATGAAGTATCCATCTTCATCCAC
This sequence comes from Ipomoea triloba, assembly GCF_003576645.1. Taxonomy (NCBI): domain Eukaryota; kingdom Viridiplantae; phylum Streptophyta; class Magnoliopsida; order Solanales; family Convolvulaceae; genus Ipomoea; species Ipomoea triloba. The sequence continues at coordinate 471,216 of NC_044917.1, read as the reverse complement.
TCTTACAGCATCTCCCGTCTTGAAAAATCCATCATTAGTAAACGAATCTTTGGTTACCTAATAATTCACAATAAGCATGAAGTGACCAATTCCAAAAACCGAATGCAATAGTTGCAGAATGAGGTTAATCAACGGGTTTATAAGCGAGTGCTAGCAAAGAGGCAAATTAAAAGATGGGAGCGAGTTCAGATTGTTAGGTTATGTTTATCGAAAGTATAGAGCATAGCATACCTCAGGAAGCTTCCAATAGCCTTTAAACAAAGAAGGGCTTTTTATGCAGAGCTCCCCCACCCCGGTTGTATCATCAACACTCCCGTCTTCTGAAAGGATCTTGGCCTAGCAGAAACCGAGAAATGAGACTGAACTCGAATGCAACATGCTTCAGTACTAAATCTACTACTAGTTATTGACCGTTGGCTCACTTGTAGTCTTGTTACGACTTATTGTTGCAGAAAGAGTACGGTCTTACCTGCACACCTGGAAATGGCTTGCCAACAGTACCTCCTTTGCGTTTACCTCGTAGGGGATTGGAAATTGCCATGACAAACTACAAAACGTGAGAGTGTAAGCGATCAATTCACAAAGTAGTGTTAAAAAGACGGGATTTGACAAGTGCACCTACCTCGGTCATGCCATATCTTTCTAATAAGGTGTGCCCCGTGATAGTTTCCCACCGTTGCATGATGGGAAGTGGAAGTGCAGACGAGCCACACATCTAGAAATAAGGCATTCAATAGGTAAAACCGTAAAAGTGAAGATAACGGTGAGGCTGAAGAAGAAGAAGAAGAAGAAGAAGAAAGAGTGTGCAGGCAATCAGTCTCTGATTAACTACTCAAAGCTTATTACCATAAGACGCAAATTCTTTGCTGCTGAACTAGAAGTAGACTGTAATTCCGGGTCCATAGCTTCATAGCCTTGTATCAGTCGCGTATACATCGTAGGAACCTATATGTTGGCAATATAAGTTGCACCATGGAAGATACCAGAGAAAGAACGGGGAAAAATTGTTCATTAGCTAGCACGAAGAAGCAGACTTACACCAGTGAATACAGTTATGGCATCATCGGTTTTAGTCCCATCTTCTGGATACGATTCACGCCATCTCTGCCAAATTCCCCTCACGCTGAATTTTGGAATAAACTCCACCTGCAAAATGCAAAGCAAAAAAAATGTCGTAGGTGAAACCTACAAATTTTCGAAGTTTCAAGCACATTAAGATGATCTATAGAAGTTAGTTACCTTGGAGCCTGCATAGAGAGGGGCAAATAAAGCATTGAAAAGCCCATGAACATGTAAAGTCGAAGTTAAGGAACAGCAGCACTTCAGCAGAATAAGATGTTAAGCTAGCCCATAAAAGGAATAGCGTAAAAGCAACAGAGGTGACAATCAAGAACATAAAGCAAATGACTGAAAGATAAAACAATCATGGCGTTTGTGGATATGATGTAGGGGTAGACAATGCAGGAAGTGATCTTCGGATGAGTATCCCCATGCGTCTTTTAGCATTTGGACCTGAATATCGAACACGAAGAATGTGTAACTCCACAGGAAAATCGAGAAAACTATTATTGCCCCTATGGGAAACTAAGGAAACACACAAACATACATCACGAGAAATACCTGTGCTAGGATGCTCTTGTGTGTGTGGACGACTCCTTTTGGCCGCCCCGTTGTCCCACTGGTGTACAATATCAGTGCTGGATCCTCACCTGCATCATAATATGAAGTTATGATGAAGATACATCATTGCTGTTCCCTGCAAATTAAAAATGTAAACCACACAGACAAGATATCTTATCGACCTTTTACATTGTGAGAGAATTCAATTTGCAATGACTTTCCATCATCAGATGGTAGGGGAATGGTAGGAAGGAGAGATAACTGAGCGCCAGTTTTAGCAGCGACGTTTTTCATAAGTTCTTGGTGATCTTCAGTGCTCAAAATCATAGAGATATCCTAGCAGTCAAATAGAGACGAGGATTCAACCAAATAAGTGAAGATAAAACACTCGGAAATAGTATCTAATTCATGTCAGCTAGCTCGGAAAGTATTTAGGGAGAAGCAGAGGGCAAACCGAATCGTTCATCACATGCAAGATCTCAGCTTCTGGGTAGCTCAGAGCTAGAGGGACTGCAACACCTCCACTAAGCCAAATCCCGAGAATTGCAGCAACAAACTCCGGACAGGGTTTGGCTACAATTCCAACCCTCGCCCCACCAAGATCATTATTCTGCCTTATGTTATCCTCCTGCAAGAAAGCAATGATTTTTTTTGTGACCATCAACATCTGAGATCGGCTGAAACTTAAGGATTTGGAAAATGACATTGATTCTAATCATACAGAAAAACCGAAAAGGTTGCATCAATGGACTTGTGGTAGCTGAATTAACAGCATTTTTCAAAAACTAATTGATAGGGAACCAAAAAAAGAAAAACATGTTTCTCTTGCAGGCAACCATTATCAACGAGTATGCAAACGAAAATCTAAATAGAGAAGCAACAATTTGAAGATTATAACGGTATTCACACTATATGTATCAGGAGAGAAGAGGTTAGTTAATTCCAACTCACAGTTTTTAGATCAAGATTGCTTAACAGACTGCATATCCCCTTAGCACACGAGATCAGTTGAAGGTAAGTGCAGCACTTTTGATCTGCCTTTATGGCAATACTCCCAAAGGAATCAGGCCCTTTGCTGGCTACTTCTTTAACCAGATCCATATATATGGTACTCTTTTGAGCTATACAAGGAATCAAAAGATGCTTCAAGATCCAGTAAAAATGTCAAAATTGCTTTACTACTAACAGTTCAAGGAACCCAATATTCACGCGTTTATCTAATATAAAGAATAATAAAGAATATTAATTCTCAATGTTCTTGTTTGTGAGATTTTGATGATTAAATAGACTAAAAGTACCATCCAAGAAAATTTATCCTGATGAAAGTCTTTCCATTTCAAACAAACGTTTGCCTCAGCCAAATTTAAAGAGAATGGAAGTACATGAACACTGCCACAATGTGACTTGTGAATGCTAAACAAATGTGAACTAAAAGATCAGAGAAGGAAATAACTTTAAAGATCAACAATTCATTTGCAATGTGTCTTCACTGATTCTTTGTTCAACTGCTAAACATCATTAAATCAATAGAAAGAAACATCTAGGAAAGTTTGAACCACAAAAAGCACACCATCAAAAACCTCCCTCCTAACAAAAGCTTACAGCTTTAGGACTAAATATAAAAGAATCATCCTCCCCACTATCATGTCGGGCCAGGGTGTGGGGCCTCGAAGCAAGGGATTCCGCCTTTTTTTTTGGGCAAATATAACAGAATCGCCCATTCCCCAGCTCCAAACAGTGATATTCCTCCATCACCATTACAATACCACCATTTCTGGAAAAACTTTGATCCTCAAATTAACCCACACCACAATTTCCTCTCCTCCAAACATCAAGAAACTCCGAATCACCAATCACAAACTGCTCAAAAATTTAAACCACTTACCTTAACTCCAAGAACACTTCACAGATACACAAGAGCGAGAGAGAGAATTGAAGGTCAACTGAGCTGATCAAGAACACTTAATTACCAGAAGAGTATAGGCGACGCTGGGAGTATATAAAGGCGAGACCTTTGCGAGAAATGAATCGGAGAAACCAAGAATTGGGACAGCTGAGAGCTCTAGCTGTGAGGTAGAAGCCTGCCTTAAATGAGCTCATAACACGAGCAGTTGCGAGGTGGGTAGGTCCTCCTTTTGGCTTCAATACAAAACCCAAACCACGGTGAAAAATTTATTGCAACCCGAAATTTCTGTTGGCATTTACTGCAAGCTGAGAGGATGGATAAGTTTGAAATTTCTTGGTCTTCCATTCTCTGCACTTACGTAAACGGAATTCATTGCTCCGGATTTTGTCTGTTACAGTTTGCAACTTCTCATTGACTCATTGATAGAATAATTAGAAAATGAAATGGGCGAGCTGAGCTTTCGTGTTTCACTGTCACATTTTATAGTACAACGTTTACTGGTATAGATTGTTTCTGACAATTTTTTGTTTGATGCTTTGTCATGATTGATTGGAACAGCTTTTGAGGAAGAACATCCAAAGTAAGGAGTATCAGCAAAACATCAATAATTTAATGATAAGTTTGGACTGTTTGTAAAATATATACAAAACCATATAATTTCAGACCTAATATTAATTGGACTTGTACGTTACAATAAACGGATTTGCATAAATTGATTGATAAATAATAAAGATTACAACTTTATTCAATCTTTAGTTTAAATAATAATGAAATGTACAGAAATGAGAGCTTAATCCTGTAAATTTCTTGCAAAACTACACACACAACAGCTTCAAACGCGAGCATAAATGGTGACGAATTGAATACACGAGGGGGAAAGGAAAATGGGAATCTCTGCTACTTGGACATGGATTGAGGAGGGGGAGGATTGTTCATTTGCTGGTTTTCATATTGTGCAGCCTGCTGATCAGCAAGGATTCCATTCCATCCTGCAAATAGAGCAAGTTCATGCCACTTAGTAATGTATGTATAAACAGGAGCATTTTGCAGTTTTACATCTTTTCTTTTTTGGGGGTGAATGAAGAGGGAAACCGCAGCCACTATTTGAATGTGTGTACAGTATAAATTCTGTCTTATAACCTTAGTCAGTAAATCAGTTTAGGTTACCCAATTACTGATCAGCTCAAACCAAGCAGGAGTCAAACTTTTAACTTCTGGTTATCGATCAACCAACTTGAATTATTGGCTGAGGTTGCCAGGGTTTTACATGCTTTTAAAGATGGATGGGAAGAGGAAGCTAATATACCTTTAGCCGGATCGAGGCCTCTGATGCGGAGCTCTCTGAACTCCTGACAGAGAGAGCAGCAAGGGCAGAAGATGTGGGAAACTATGTCTGAATATGGAGCTTCAACCAGGTTATACCTCTGCCTAAGCTTGGTTCTATACTTGGATCCCATGATCCACTGGGAGCATAGAGCTGGCATCATCAACAGGTAGATGAAAGACCCCAAAGGGCATGCTGCAATCAATCATCGTACCAACAAATCATTAGTAGTGTCCACACAGATTCTGTCTGTGGCTTAAAACTTGAGAATGAAGATGGTGTCTTAATTTAATTTCTTACTCATCTCTCCAGTATCCAGGATCTCAGATATCTGACCAAACGTCACGCAAGGCAGAATTGCTGTCATAAAAGCTGCCATAACACATCAACAATAATCATACTCAATCAGATCAGATCAGATCAGTTTTCTTGCATGGTTTATGGTCTTTTGTTACTACACAAACAAACTCGCCTTTTGACCCTAACTAGCTGGCTGGCAAAGGACCATAAGGAGTAAACGGCTAGCTAATAGGACAGACCATTTTATTAGCAGCAGATCAGAATTGCAGAATAAGCACAACTTCAAATACACAAGTAATAAACATCTATCTATCTATCTGAGGGAAAACGATATGATGTTGAAGAAAGCAACTAATGGTAGGTGTTACCGTTTGTTTGATCTTCATGGCAGTCAAACAATCCAGTGCTCCAAGGGACGCCTACAGATATTGGCGACTGAGCTGGGAGGTATTTGGGAGCATAGGAAGCGGCTGCTGGTGTTGGTTCATCCATATGGAACTGGGGGGTGTCTGCTTCTGCTTCATTATTGGCCTCAACTCTCCCCATATTATCACAACCTTCAATTCCCTTTCAGCTTTCAACCTCTGATCTGATCTGCTATATATCAATTCAACAATAAACTTGCAAGTCTTGTTTATAATAGTAGTTAGTCTTCATACTTATCACGTTCACTTAGAAGAAGATTGACTTTTCAAATCTTTCCTTACAAGTATATGGACAAGAATGAGGTGGGACAATCATTGGAAAATTCTATTCGTGTAAAACAACCAAAAATTTGACTTAACGTAAATTTTATATGACATATACTCCCAATTCACAATCCCATTTTCTACTTGGCATACTTTGATTGATCAATTTAATAGGGGGCCATGATATTTGTCCATTCCTTTTTTTTTTCATCATCCAATCAAATTTGAACACAATTAAAAGTAAAAGTTGGGAGTAAATCTAGTATTTTTGATTTTATATTTCTTTACGTACCACATGCACACATCCAGCTGGCCAAATATTGCTGCCGTGTCTGACAACCTTCTGGCCACATATGATTCATGTACTATACATATCAAGTCTCATATCACGGCCGTCAATAAAGCAAACTATCAACCTTAATTTAGATTCATTATCTGGTTATTATGGATAGTTAGGTGGGCGTGGGAAAGTAATGAAATGAGGTGGTGAAAGTGGGCGTTAGTGTTCATATTAAGGAAGACTTACATGTTTAACAACTTGGGATAAATATAATAAGAACTGAATGTGTATTAGATCCAAAGAAGTCAATGCATTGCCAAGCTGTACTTCTTGAATGATTACAAATTAAGCACGACCCACTTATTAGGGAATAATTATACAGGGTGCATTTACTATTCAAAAAAAAAAAATGGAAGTAGAGAGGGAAAACAGAGATTTGGACATTTCTCTTCTCTAATGTTTCACTGACGAACCAATCTTTGCCACCAATATGAAGGAGAATATTGAGAAGGAGGTGGAGTAAGGAGTTTTAGCATGGTCTCTCTCTCCTTTGGGGTTAATGGGACTCCCCTGATGAGATTCAAAGCCAGAACGTGGACGTTAGACCTTCGCCTGTGCTTTCGGTAAGCCCAAAAAGCTGCAACGCCACCAGCAACCATAAGCTGCAACAAGATTTAATTGTTTAATGTTAAAGAAGCTAACATGACGGAAAGCAATGGTAGTGGAAGGATATAGCCAAGCGACTCTTCAACTCACCGGAGATAGCCACAAAGCAGCTGTCTGCAGATCAAATTTTGGTGCGTAAAGCACTGTCTCACCATAATCATCCTCGAGTTTCTTGTAGATCTCTTTGTCACTTTTCCCCTCTCGAATCTCATCTCGGATCAACTGATATTATTATTCCCAAGAAAATTCTATACATAAGATTTGCTTGTGTAGGCATGCATTGCAGATAATTAAGACAAGTATATGAATACCAATCAAAGAAACATCATTTAGAGAAAAAAAAATGCATTAAATCATCTTTGCTGGAAGTATGAAGTAAAAACCATCAACAATTTGGATCACTGTCTACACAGGTTAAAAAAGAAAGTACAAATCATCAACAGCTTGTAACGCTGTCTTCGCAGGTTTCCTCAAGAAACTCCACTATACAGGTTTGACTGCTGGAAAGAAATAACCTCCCAGTAAAAACTTTTCTTGAAAAAAACTTAAATATCTTCCTTCGCTTATTTCTTTTAGATGTAATGCCATGGGAACCTCAATTCAGAAATGACACTTTTATACACCTTGAAAAGGGTCATATGACACTTACCTAAGCAAATACAGTTAAGATCCTTGCAAGACAGTATAATACAAAGAAGGTGGAAGGGGGAAGGGGGGGTCTTTATGAAGACAGATTGCGTAGTATTTTTGCTATTTTACTCTAGGTGACAAGTTCATTACAAAAATATGCTTCATGACACCTTCATTATTTAGGTGAGCTCAATCTCTATGTTCCAGCCACAACTGCAGGGCTAGCCAAGTATCCAAACATACAATATCACATACTTGAATGATACAAGGGCAAAACAACTTGAATATGATATAACAGGTGATCTTTTTGGTATTTTAAGGGTGAAAAGGGAGAAACAGAAATATTAATGTAATGTTCTCAGAGTTATTAGCTTGTTAATATTCAAGGAAGAAAGGTGCAACCTTCAAACCTGACCGAACACATAAAAATTTATTCTTTACTACAGTTTGAACCATAAGATAGGGTCATGCTGAAGATGAAGAAAGAAATACCTTCCTTAGGAGAATGGCAATGTCAGCTTGAGATTCTTCAATGGACTGACTGCCACACTCTGTGCACCTGACGTTATGACTGATGTTTCTTGCTCTCGCCTCCACCACCCGCTCCTCCCTCACTGCATCCTCTTTGCCCTCCATTGTGCTTGCGAAATTTCAATCACTTACCACCGCACAAACTAACAAAGATGCAGAGGCTGGAACACATGGAACGTCCTGAACTCCACAAGTCAATAACTCACAAGTCCATAAATTAAACCAACATGTCAAGCTCGAGTTTGACTTATTTAACGTCATGCTTCAATTAATAATATAAATTATTGTATCCATACATAAATAATAAAAACTTGATAAAATTTAAAGTCAACATTAAAATATAAAACTTATATTCGAACCATAAAAACTTTTTTTTTAAATTCAAAGTCCAAACTTGAAATATTCAAAGTTCAAAGCACTCAAAACAAGTTCACATCATCAACTACAACAATAGTGGTCCTTGTACATTTCAAGATTCTTCTTCCAAAATAGCCGGTTCAAAACTACTGCAATCACAATATTAGCTACAGCAATAATGCAATATTAGCTAATAGCTACTGCATAATATAGCTACAGCAAATAATGAAAACAGTAAGCACAATATTAGCTACAACAATCCTATATTAACAATTCAATTCTTAAAGTTACAGGTCAGGGTATATGGTACACAATCTGCCACTACTGATTGAGGGCAGAGTTATCTCTGATGCAGCAGATGATTAATAGAATTACAGTTTGCCGTGTGTTCTTCTCAACCACAACGATCCAAAATCAACCTTATAATAAAATATCTACTGCTGTATGATTCCATCATTATCAGTTTATCACAAACTGACACAACCATTAGCTGTAATATGAGACAAATATAATTTACAGTAGCATACACATTAAAAAATCTGTAAACCATGACAACTCAACTCTCTCCTTTTCAGAAGCTAGGAAAATCTGTTTTATTTGCATTATAACAGAGAAACTAGTCATATTTAGTTTTTCATTAGCAAAGATATCCGGTCTTCGACGACGCGGCCGTGTCCAGGCATCGTCAGTCACTCAGTCCGTACTCCATAGATTTCAATGAAGGAGACATACCTAGATTCGCAGGGGAGGGAGGGAGGCAGTGACCGCAGCGTCTTCGGCCTACCTTCTTCGTCTTCGTCTTCTGCTTGCTTTGTCGTTGGTTGTCGGCTTCGTCGCAGATTCGCAGGGTAGGGCGGGAGGCGGCGGCGTCCGCTGCTGCTAGCTTCGTCGTCGGCCTTGGCTACTAAGTACTAGCTTCGTCGTTCTGTTAGGATTTAGGAAATTAGGAATATGGATTTTAGATATTAGGATTAGGATTTGGGAATTTAGATTTTAGGAATTAGAGATTTGAGGGTTGAATTTTAATTTTTAATTGTAAGTGTTAGTTTTATAAATTATTATTATTACAAGAGATGGGAAGGGGTGTATTTGAGCTCAGTGAGACTTTTTTTTTTTTTTTTTAGTTCTACTGACTCAGTTACAATGTAATATTGTGAATCAACAGATCTCTGTTCTGAGGCTCGAACCCACTCCCTTCCACATAGGAGTGTACACCGGGTGCCGCTTAACCACAAGGCATTTGGCTCAGTGAGACTTGTGTTTCAGTATGTTGAAAAATTATTTATGAACAGAGTCAGTAGAAATAAAATTTATGGCATAACTGTTATGTTTTTCCAACAGCATAATTAATTGAGCATGCCACTTGGCATAACTGTTATGTTTTTCTAACGGCACAAATAATGTCGCAAGCCCTACATCTGCACAGATAATTTGAAACTTGTATCATTCACTAGTCTACCACTACTATCGCCTGAGAAATTGATTATTCCCTCTAATAGATCGTTATTCCCTCTAATAGATCATTCTAATGGCATTCCAAATGATAGCGATAGTCCAACAGGTGAGATGTTTTGTTTTAATTTATTTTTTTGTTTGTTTGGACTTTGGAAATAGTAAGTTAGTAGGATTCTTATGGTTTGATTTGAAAGATTGCTCTTATACTTTTGGTATAGTCTCATTTATTTACAAAAACGGGGCATAAAAATCCAAAAATCGGCCTGTACAAGTGTAGGCAAGTCATCTTTGCTAAAGCTTGATGCTTTTTTCCTGGCCATGAAGCCTCATATTTATAGCTTCAAGAAAAGTGAGTAATGGTTGCCCATACATGTGATCATACAATACATCATCTGTGTAACTCGACTGATAAATGAAATCGTGTAATATAGTAAAATCTCATATCGTTCATAATCTAACAAAAATACTTATGGATCACCCATTCACCCCCAATGCACTCGTGAATTGATCATAACCGGTTGTTTGTCCGCTCTCTCCCAATACTCCTGCATGTATCATCACATGTTTGAACACACATCAAATAAATGTCTAAATCTCACACTTCTGAAGAATTGGCTGTCTGCACGTACCCATAAAGACAACCTGAACTAACGAGATGGAAGAAGGGAAAACTCGATTTCTTGCAGTGTTTTTCCTTTTGTCTCAACCACATTCCTCCCCACAAAGACCACTGCTATCAAGCTAAATGTGCCAAATATTGTGTACAAAATTCTCGGTCCGAGTTGTTCCAACAATTGCAGGAACAAAAGTCCAACAAAAAAATTTACCATCTGTCAAATACAAAGTTCATCAACTGCTATACTGTCAATATTTCACAAGATTTTCGGTCATTATGCCTTAAAATTCCTAAATCAAGAGATATCAGTAGCAAACAACTAAAATGGGAGATGAAAGAAAAGAGAAAAGAACGGGTTACCCAATGCACAGCCATGCAGAGAGCCATTGCCTTTGCTCTAATCCAACCAGGGAATATCTCAGACAGGAGGAGACTGGGCACGGGTCCAGCACCCAAAGAGAATGACAGGACATCCCTATTAAATTGTCATTTTTGCTAATATGAATTAAGTATCTCATAAGGTCTCAACATCATGTATTTATATATGTAATAAAATAGGCATTTCCCCAAAGTTTAATTTTCCAGTGGGTTACTCACAATAGAATGCCTCCGACAGATAGGTATACTTTTGTAGAGCCTGTTGTGAAAGAACACGCTGCTAACACTTGAGAAGCCATTGCAACAGCCTGAACCAGCCAAAACTATTTCAGAAATTCTAACACAAGCACTTCTAATGACATATCTCTATCAATGCAGCGCTAGTGATTGATCGAGAATACTTTAAATAGAGAATACTTCAATTACCATGCCCCAAAAACTCCAGATAAGAAGCATCTTCCTTCCTAGTCTATCCATTAAAATCATTGCAATGATGGACCCTGCAGAATTTGCAGACAATAGAGACGTAATAGGTGTTAGTAAACAAACAAAACAACCAGCAAAAATTTGCAGGAAGAGTGAGTTGGTTAGAGATTGCCAGACCTATCAAGTTCACAATCCCTACAGATATGTTTGCAATGTCTGAAGGTACTCCAGCACTTTTAAACACCGTAGAAGAGAAATAGAACACAGCATTTATCCCAGATAGTTGTTGAAGAGCAAATAGGACAGACCCAATAAAAACCACTGCCCAAATTATTGGAAGTAATTACTTTGTGAGAGAGCAAAATGGGATCGAGTGAAATTACATCTGCAACCCTCTATACCTTTCAAATGAGGACGATGAAGTAACCCCGAGAATTTTACGTTGTCCATCCCATCCCCTTTGTCTGACTTTGTAAGTTCTGCAATTGCAGATTTCACATGTGGCAATCCGACAAGCTTCTCAAGTGTTTCTTCAGCTGCTGCAATTCTTCCTCTCTAAGTCAAGTCCATAAAAACACAAGTGAACGGCCACTAAAAAGAACAAATAGATCAGATGCTGTTGAGTTTGAGAGCATAAGGTTCATATCATGGCTCTTTGCCTGTATAAGATGCGTAATTCTTTTTTTTTTTTTTTGGATAAAATAAGATGCCTAATTCTATGATCACATTTTGTAAATGTCCCGTCAAACAGATTGTTTCATTTCAAACCACCTATTAAAAATCAACAAACTATGTCATGTAAATGATTTCAACACACTACTTTTAAGTCAAAACTCAAGGCCAAGCACTAGAAAGCATAATAGCTGATGAGAGGTTCTCACCTTGACAAGCCAATGAGGACTTTCCACACATAACTCCATCAGAACAGCGAGTAATGCGGCAGGAACAACAGACACCCAAAAGCAAATCCGCCACCTGCAGATCATTTGAAATTCAAAGTAAGGTCAAGAGCTTTAGTTAAAATACAATTTGTGAAGAGGTAATGGGATGCCTATTTTATCTGGTGAGGTTAGAATCTTTGGGTAAAAGAAGGCTAGGTTTGCTCTCAAATTGAAGACAATTCCTTTATGTAAATAAACAGCAAAAACTATTAGCATGAATCAGAATTAGGTCTAAATGATGCAAGGAAAAAAGACCGTTGGCATGCATCTTACCAACCAAAAATATCCTTGGATGGAATCCCAATGACGAGAGAACCCATAAGACCAAGGCATGTCGCAATCTGAGGGAAGCTCCCATACATGCCTCTTACAGAAGCTGGCGAAACCTGCTCAGAAAGGTAAAAGAAAGCTTGAGGTAAGTGCAATACTAGAACAAGACTAAGCAATATTCTTGGGTGGAGCAAGAAACATCAAGGATTCAAGGTTATACTTCTGCTACATAGAGAGCAGCAACAGGAGGACCAAGACCCATCCCTATACCAACAAGCAACCTCCCGATAAGCATTCGTCCAAGAGTATTTGTTGTTGCACTGCACTTAAGAGGTTGAAGGGCCTTCAGTAAATTTCATATTTAGTTGAGATTTACAAGAAAGCAATAATGTAATAAATGTCAGCCCTATGGATATTAGGGAACTTGCTAATCTATTTCTTTTACTAGTTGTTCTTTAACAATCTGTAACATTAGATTCAATCCAGCAACTTCACCATTACTCCATATCATAATTTATAGCAAGTGGCAGAGTATATACATATATAACCGATGCCTAACTCCTTTCAATAGTTGGTAATTACCTGACACTTGAGTATATAGTAAATTTACATAACAGAATGCAGCATGTATTACCTCATAGAAGTACCAATGATCATTGGTAGCGCACTCAATTGAAAAGCCCTACGACAACCAACTCCATCTGCTATCCAACCACAAATTATAGAGCCAACAAATGCACCTGCTAAACATGTACTCACCACCAGGCCTACAGTTGAAAAATGGTAAGCTCATAGGGAGATTCAATTGGACACACAATAAACTAAAATAAGGGGAGTTGAAATGGTACTCGAAAAATGAAGAACATGAAGTTCTATTGCAGAATACCTTCAGCCAAGGTACTACCACCAAAACCAAGATCCAACGAAATGCTTTCCAGAGTCTCATTAACCACCCTGAGTACACCAAAGTCCAGAGAAATTGAAGGACATTTAATCCACAAGATCAACACGCTAACCAACAGAATTTCAAGATTTCAAGTCATACCCTAGGTGGTAGCCATATAAAAAAGATGAGAGAGTAGCCACCAAAATGTGAGGTAAGGAGTGCTTCCATGAGGGGTTCCCAACATTATCTTTATAAACCCCACTAGGTATGCGACCTAGGAATTCATACCAAATTTTGAAGATTAGACATTAAATTTGATATCTCTTTTGCATGGCAGCATTGATGTTATTGAAGCTTAAGATTACTATCTTGTCATATGTTATTAGATGACCAAAGGCAAATGCTGTTATGTTTTATTGAAGTTAAAAGGCAACATAGAGGTAGTAACTTCCCTTTATTAAGCTTTCAAAAATTACAAGGCACTTATAGAATGATCTGAAGATGAAAATTAGGGCAATGGATGGATTGCTTAAACCTTAGATCCTGAAGTGAATAAAACACACAAAACAAAGAACAAAAAGCATCATATAAGAAATGTACCTATGTTTTCTTCTCTGTCATAGGAAGGGAGGTCATGCTCCTTGAAGGATGCACGTTTGTACATGGAGTATATGTCTCTCTGAGGCCCCAGCATTCCAAAAACTAAAATCGAGAATTACCAGAAAATTAGTGTAAGAATCCAAATCAACTCTGCCCCCCAAGACAGAATGCAGCATTGAACCATCATCATCATCACATAGTATTATAGTTACTTTCTGGTAATCCATGTAAATAACCAAATGCATGTATCGTCTGCAACAAAATCAGAAAATTGTGGAAAAACAATTACCCCAGATCTGATATGATGTTGAATATCGTGAATGTCTAATAAATACTTGAAAGCGACTTTTTGGCCAAATGAAGACGGAGAGCGAGGGAGGGAGGGAGATTTGCTAAGTAATTATACCTCCGTACCAACTCATTACATACGGTTTGTCACAATCACACATTCACGAACAAATATGAATACAATGTATATGTACACACGGAGAAACGTATATCTACAACAGAAAGACGCGCGGAGGGAGAGAGAGAGAGAGAGAGAGAGAGAGAGAGAATCATTACATCGCAGCAATTTTGAATTCCGAAAAATATAGTACGTGGAGCCAAGTGCAACTAAACGCTGGAGAAATTTTTCATTGTCAGGATGGCGACCGGTAAAATGAGAACACCGGACTACCGGAGTCTCGCTATCAGCGCAGAGTTCGAGTGATAAAAGGGAGACGTCGAACGTGGCGCGATGACGCAGCGCAACAACGAGTAAGCCGTTTTATGTATGGATGTTAAAATGCGTTGTCAGTTATGGTTTCCGGGGCCGGCAGGCCGTATTTTATTTATTTATTAGTTTATGATTATGATGATGAGTATAATTCGCGGGTTATGTAAGCTTAATCTAAAACTATGTGAGAGCCTAATCTCCCATGTCCCCTTGCAATCCAAGAGTGTTTTTCTTTTCTTTTCTTCTCTTTTCAAATGTTTATAATAAGTTGGTTGCAACTATAATTAATTAATTACGGAGATCAGGAATAATATATCAATTTGACTGCGCGTTGCATACTTGCATTGGATGGCTTCAAACAGTAATTTTTTCCATGTTGCCTTAGTTCTAATCAAATGGATGGATTTCTTATTGAAATTTTGGCATTTGGTTATAAGCACTACTTATTAAGGCGCGAATAAACTGTTGGACTTCTAGATTAGCAGAGAATATAATGCTAAAAAATGAAGAAAGAAAAGGGGAATGTCATTATTTCTATTAACACGTCCGTAGAGATCGTATGGGGAGTCCGGTCGTCAGTGGCCCTTTCTGGGGCGTTGCCCTTCCCTTTGTTCCAAAAAAAAAAAAAAAAAATTTATTTCTATTAACACTTAATGTAACTAATCAAACGAGAAAGACTAGTGAAAATTTTGAAAAACAAAGAAAGTTGACAAGTCACAATAAAAGAAGCTATACAAATACATATCACACTCTTACGGCGGAAGTTTTTCAGTAGAAATGATTTAACTCCGTACTTGGATAAAATCTGTAATGGAAATGGGGGGATTGTAGAGTTATCACAATTTAATCGATGGATATACTACAGACAAAAAGAAGCTGTATCAGACAGCAAAGCTTCAAGTAGAACCCAGAGACGAGCTAAGCACCTGGATCTGCAAATATAATGTGAACACATAACTTATGCAGAAAAAAATTGTGGCACCAGAGTTGCAGAACAACAAAATTAAGGCTATCATACCTTGTTTACAAGCAAATTCACTTGTTCTCGGTACATCTCTTTCAGGTCTACTATATCTGCACGAAGTTCTTCCAGCTGCACAAATATTAACATGCCATTCAAAAATCATTCTCTGGGGCACGAATGCTGAAACCTCTCATGAACTTTGGGATTTTTTTTTCATAAACCTTAAAACTTAATCCATATCATAGGTATATGAAATTTTTTTTCTATTCTCTCAACATTTTAGCCCCTTTTCCAAACATGTATGGCTGTCTGAACTACTGCTACTATCCAAATTAATAAAAGCAAGTACATAATCTTATCTTTTAATGACAATTCAAGAGGTACCAGAGCAAATGAATAAGAAATAGCTTACCTCTTCATCCCGCTCACCCATTAACTCTAGTGCTGCAGAATGTCTCCGCCTTAATGCTTCTAGCTCTGCCCGTATTCCAGGCAGTGTTGCAGCTTCTGCTCTAAGCTTCTCACACTATCAATAATGATAATATGATTAGGTCAAGCAATATAGCAGAGAAGGCAATAGAGCTGAGTGACCCACCAAATAAAAATAAATATTAATTGTTTAGCCAATAACTCACCTCTGCAGTCATTTTCACCAACTCTTCGGCAAGAGAGTCGCGGATGGCTTCCATAGATGCCTGGAATTGTTGATACAAAAACCAAAAAATAGCTTCATACGAGTGAAACAAGAACAAAAATGTTTCAGAGGTATAGCAGCTATCTTTCATTAATGTAATTATAGCATAACCCTGAATGGGTAAAAATTAAACCCATAAGAAATTTCAGAAGAAACCATACTAGTCGTGACATGTATGATGCAAGCTCGCCTTCCTTCTGCCGAAGTGAAGCTTCATAAACATTTGGTGTCATGCTTTTTACATAATATGGATTCATAGTAACCTCTCCAGTATGTCTACGCTCGGATGAAGTCTCAGAAAAGTCTAAAGATGCCTGGAGAAAATAGCTTTCCTCCATACTGCTCAAACTGCTAGCACTCGAAATTTTACGTGCCAAATTACCTGCAATAGGTGATTGATAGACATAGAAAAACACAGTAAGAGACTAAGAGGCATGCTTGTTTAATGTTTAAAACTGCTATTGACTTAGTGACTTACCATTTTCAAATCCAGACCTTTGCCTTGCTATTGGACTTTGATCAGGCCCAACCGATGGTTGAACACGAGCTGCCCTTTCTTGATCCAAACGAGCAGCTTTCTCCCGCTCTAACTCCTGTTCATAATTGAGATTGGGTTAATTTTTATACGAGTATGTCCTTACTTTTTATGCTTTCTTTTTTCATTATTTTCTTTCTTGGAGGTGGAATGACAGCATAAAGGGTGCACTACTACTGCAAAATAGTCAACCATTGGATACATGAGATGTGCTAAATAAGCCACTTATGAAGTTTAGGCCTATCTATTTATTGGATATAATAGGAGGTTTGGCTAAAGCTAATTTATTCAATCCATAATCATAATCTAAAATCAAAGGCTTTGACAAATGTCCAAGCAGTAATGACCTGCTGCAGGAGTTCCTGGTGTGTCAATGCTTCTTGCAGTTCCTGCTTGTGTTTCCGTCTGAGTTCCCTAATTTCATCTTCAAGCTGCTTTGCACGACCTTCATTAGTGTCAGCTTCCTCCTTTAGAGCAAGATATTCCTGCCTGTGTTCTGCAGCTCTCTGTCTCTCCTTCTCTAGGGACCTCGTTAATTGGGTTTGCTCAGCTCTAAGACAAGATATCTGCAGCATCTCATTTGTATAAACTAAGGACTAAATTAACACTTCAGTACTATAGCACCAAAGAAACAAGTAGAAAACCTGAGCTTCAAGCACATTAATCCGAGATAAAGTTTGTGATAGGCGCTCATTAATAGATCGCTCCTTCTCCTCAGCACCTGCAGCTTTGGCCTCTGCCTCCTGCAGAGTCAATTTAAGAATGCGTTAAAATGTCCACAATAAAATAAAATAGACAAAGCATTTGTTTTTACAGAAAACCTGAAGCCGTAAATTCAATGATTTCTCAACAGCAGCCCAAGCTTCAGCCTTTCTGGCATTTGTCTCCTGCAACCATTACCGAAACCATCATACAGAGATATGACACATCTAACCTTTATAAGGAAACAACAATATGTGAAGCACTCCAGAACCTGCATGGCTTCAATCTGCCGGAGAAGAGGTCTGGTAGATTCAGGAACTTGGGTTATCAACTCCTCACATCTCCGCTCACTCGCCTGGGAAGATAATAATATCAGCTAACTTGAATATAGTTAAGAACACAATCAGGATAATTTCCACCAAATTGAAGTAAATATTACTTGATATCTTTTCTGAATATCCTCAATGTCTTTGTGCAGCATATCTTCCCTAAAAGCAGCCTGCAAAGGAAAAAAATGTTACACAGTAGATAATAAAATCCACCTGTAGGACAATGTTCCAGAAATGAAACCTGCTGCTCCTTTCTGCTCAGCGTTTGCCTTAGTTCTTCAAGAGCCTGAACTAGCATGGATTCACGCTCCTCAGCCTCTCTTAGACGGCCCTCTAGTTCTGTTCTAGCTTCATTATTTGCCCGTGCTTCAGCTAATGCTTCAGCTTCCTTTGCTGCACTCAAAGCATGTGTGTAGTATTCCTTCTGAGTTGTAAGTTCTGCTTGGTGTTTCTCAATTGATTCTTGAAGCAACTTCTCAGTTGCAGCCTTATCCTTTCGTATACTCTCCACTTTATTCTCTTCTACCTGCAACAAATAAAACAAAAGTCCAATTATGAAACTAGACCCCTTCATAATAGCAATTTACTTGAAATCCAAATTCTTCTGAACATGCAAGGATATATTAGACTCCATAGCAAGATAACATAATGAAGTCATTCATTATCTAATAAGCATAAGATGGAAATAACAAACATAAAATGATTGAATGAAGTATTTTGTGACACAAAAGATCAAATAGACCTCTTTTGCCGAGATCATTCGCACTATACTATATGTTTATACTATACAACATAAAGTAAATCATCCGTGTCAAAGTTTCACAAACTAAAACTGAAGAAACTAACCTCTAGCTTGGTCTGTAATCCTTTCTTCTCTTCTTCAAGCTCTCTAATCTAGCTTTCAAAACAGAGGGAAAGTTAATTAAATAAAACTAAGAGAAGTGTAGAAGCAATAAACAAGCTTTATTATGCATGAAAGCAAACCTGTGCCCTTAGTTTTCTAATCTGAGCTTCCTGAGCAGCTTGCTTTTTTGAAAGCTGTTCACCTGGTATGAAAATTTCGCACATAGAAAGAGCACAAGAGCAACTCTCAATAACTTTTATATAATATCATTTTCTTAATAAAGAGACAACTATCTAATCCTCTTGGTTGCACTAAAATTACCAGCCTAATAAATGAAAGATGAGTTTTGCATGTAATCATATTATATGCTTAAATGTGATAGAATCACAGCCAGTAAGAAGTTTCCTATCACCTTTACGAGAACGATTTAAAAAAATAAGCACCAAACAAGTTATCAGGATATTTTTTTGGTACATTAGAAAAGAACAAATTATCAGGATATATCCAAGTAAATATGGAAGGGTTTTTTTTATGCAAATCAATAGCAAGAAAATGAATTAAGTGCACTTCTTAAGCCAGTATTTCATATTTTCACACCTTCAGCCATAACTTGAGTAATGATTTCATCTTTCTCCTTCAGAAGAGCAGCTGCATCACTTTTCTTATTTTGCTCTCTACGCAGTGTATCCCTTTCTTTGGTAAGAGAGTAGACCTGAAATTTGAATGCCATAAACATAGCTACACATAAAACATTACTATTAAAGCCTATGAGATTTTGAGAGCTTTACATTCCAACAAAAGTAGTGATTGACAACAAAAACTGAACTATAATGCCTGGCAAGGACTATCAATCATTATATATGAATCATAATCTAGAAGTTTTCAGAAGTCAGAGTTCCAAGATATAAATAATGAAGATCAGAAGACACAGAGAACAGCACAACCCTATCTTCAATAAAATGTATGTTATCCCTTATGGCCTTATAGATATAGAATCTAAATTTCTCAAAATCCATACATCTACAAACAATTTTGTCTCCCTCCCACAAAAATTCTTTCAGACTAGTAGTCATAAACAATAATAATGAAGCATGGATGTAAAACTGAAGCATTAGAAGAGAGATTGCAATGCAAACAGGATAATCATGCACCTTTCTTTCAAGAGCTGCTACTCTTTGATGGTACTCTTCTCGCAGGGATTCAATATCTACCTCACTGGTTTTTCTCTGAAAATTAGATCAGAGAAACTTCATCAGATCTTAGTTAAAAACAGTAGAGAAACTGCAATAGCTCTTTCACTCTACCATACACAGAAACTTCAATTAATTACTGGGATCTCAACATCATTAATCAAATGGAAGCACTGTCTTAAAAGACTTTTGGCATTAAAAAAATGCTAAGGTGAGACAGACACAAATCTGCCTAGAAGTCACCATTATTTGGGACAATAGATATAAAATAAAAATGGCAATGCTCAACAGAGAAATACATTTTTTAAAAAAATATACATTTAACAAGCAGGTGTGTATATCACTTCACTGTAGCAATAAACATTAAATAGAAGTTGTAGCCATGTTCACCGAAAAGTCTACCAAAAAAGAGATGAAAAAGATACTCACTCTTAGATCCTCAATTACAATCTTTAGCTGCTCATTCTCATTCATCAGGTTTGCAATTTCATCAGCCTTTGCCTAAAAAGGATGAGCAATAGTTAGCATAATAGTTAGCATAATAATTAGCATGATTGACTTTTTGACATGTATACATTGTTATAGCAAATAAGCATGATGTACTGCAACTTGACTTAATGTTTTTGATAAACCAACATAGCATTTATCACTAAAGGAAATTTTTATAAACTTTGGTAGGTGAATTCAGAATTATGGACTTTTGTTCACCATAGTACCTCCAAGTGATATATTCATACACCTATGAAATTAAAATCCAATTGCAGGTGATAGACTTGTATCTAAACGCCATAAAAATTATCAAGGTCCAGAGACTTGGTAACCTATCTGACCAATTCTTGGAGACGGGGAAATTTAGGCAAACATATTATAGGTGGAAAAAGAAAATGAAAATAACAGGATTACAGAAAACACTTTTATATATCCAATTACAAAGGGGAAAATTACCTTAGACTTTTTATAAAGTTCCATTTACCAGTGTCAGTCCCGGATTTATTCAATGTGTCTTTAACGTTTAACAATTGCAATGAATGAAAACCCACAGCTCAGTGCATTGGGAGCACAAAATCACTCCAAGGAATGCATAAGCAAAATTACCTGTGCTTGTCTAGCAGCTCCTTGTAGTGCCGTTTCCATCATTTTCATCTCCTTTTTCACTTTTTCCAGTTCAGTCACCATACTGGAAACATCTGAAGAGTTGATCCCTGAACTCAACTGTTCTGTAATATCAACCACATTATCAATTGCTCGCTGATTGACCTCAACAGCTTGAGTAATTGCATTAGTTGCATGTGAACTTGACTCAGATACTATCTTTGAAGTTTCTTCATCGTGTTGTACAACGGGCAAGTTGGTTTCAGAATGTTCCTCAGCAGTTCCAGTTTCATTAGATGTAGCAGAGTCTGAAACAGAATGTCTTCTACTTTCAAAATGACTAGTTGGTTCATCTTGAACTTCAACTGGAGAAATTTCCTCTTTGTTCTCTTCTTTCTGTAACTCAGCCTCATCTGTGTTCTCCTGCGAATTAAAATGAGATTGATGAAGCATAGGGGTGCTAACTTCAGCTTCAGAGGCAGGACTAGTTGATTTAGTTTCCAATTCCTCCAGATTTCCAAAAGACTCTTCTGTGGAAGTCTCTTTTTTCAGTGATTTAGAAGAATCTGTTTCCTCATCATGTTCAGGTTTGGTTTCAGACACTTCAGTTGGCAAATCAGGTTCAGTCTCTTTTTCATCTACAGCACTAATACTCTTTTGCTCTTCACTTTCAGATTTCGATTCCTCAGCAGAATCTTGTTTTGTTATGTCTTTATTGGCTTCTTCAGCAGATATAGCTGGCTCTAGCTTCGCATTTTCATTTCTTGCTTCTTCAGCAGACGTAACAGGCTCTGGTTTCAAATAAGTATCTCTTGCTTCTTCAGCAGAATTCTCTAGGTTCACATCAGCATTTCTTGCCACTTCATTATCTTCATTGGCAGATGTAGTTATTTCATCAGTTTTTTGTGCTGCTTCATTGTTTTCTTTAGGGGCTTCAGATTTCTCTATTTCTGAATTAGCAGAATCATCCACAACCTTTTCCACAGTAGCAGGGAGAACCTTTGAGGATTCGGTGCTTTCTATAGATTCAGTATCCTCCCCACCTTTTTGTCCCATAAAAGACATAACAGGGTCAAACAGTGCCTTCCTATCTGTGGATGATGACCATAACCCTGATGCTGATAATTGGTAGCCATGTGAAAATATGATAGCAATAAATCCATCAAAAACAAACAAATTGGACTTCCCTCACTACAAAGTGTTCTTTTTTTTTCCATTAGTTTGATGGTGAATATAGCTAGATAGCAGACAAAGCAATTTGCAATAGTAGAACTGATGATCTTCCAATGCAACAAGTTTAAATTTTCACAAACATCCTTAAGTATTCATTCTGGCTTAGTACTTAACTAGATGCATAAGCTGCAGGATGCTTTCATGCCTAGAAGATGAATGAATCACATATATATACATAATAAAAACATATACTCCGTAATTAACATGATCTCAGCTAGTAATCTGTAGCTACAGTGTAGTGACCGCACTCATTTCTAACTCTTAAGCAGATTCTATATTCAATAGACCAAAACATTAGCGATGCTAAGGGGACTATGAGGTACCTTCGCTACTACTACTGCCATCGGGTTTCTCTTCGAGGCCGAGAGCGCTATCGAAGTTTTTCTCGATGTTCTTAACGCTCTCACTGAGTTTGTTCACGGCGCCAGCGAGATCCAAGTTGCCGAGAGAGACTCTCCCACTAAACCACGCCATCTCCTTCTCGATCAAACACTCGAATCACATCGCCAGCTCCATCAACCTGTCGGATTAAATGCAAATCAATACAAATCAATGGATTTGAGGAGACAACAATCAATGCCAGTAGCTGAATTGATAGTTTTGGTTTTGAAGCAATGGCTTCCGTAAGGATCCTGCAATTGAAATTATAGATCTTGCGGAAATGTTTCGTGTTTTGAGAATGTAACCTTTGTATGAAGGATCTGGTTGTTAGCTGCGAAATCAAGGAAAAGCGGTTTTCGGTAGAGGCGTGAGTATGCCAAATTGCCAATCTATCTTTCCCGAAACCGCGATGTCATAACACTCCGACGGTCGCCTTATTGTGATTTTCTTTTTCTTTTCTTTTCTTTTCTTTTTCCCTTTTCGCGGAGTAATTTGGAATAAAATGAACGATTGCATATACCTCCCTGAAAGTTATACCAAATGCATACGAATCCTCTAATTGAAGTTGCTTTTGTAATTCTTCATTTTTCATGTAATAATAATAATAATAATAATAATAATAATACCTAACCTGGGTGATATAGTGAGTGAAGTATGATTATCGTACTTCGAGTTTTTTTTTTTTTAATATGACATTTTATCTCTCATGTGTGGTTACACAAGATGGAATTTTATTTATAAACACTTCAGATATTGCAGGTAATGTAGTTCATTCTGTGATTTACATGCTATTATACAATAAAGATTTATCTAGTGCACGCATTTGAGTAGTGTGTTTTATTACTAGGGGTGTTAACGAACAGCAGCATAACCAACGGATGTTGTTCATGTTCGTTTGTTAAGGTTTTTTTAGTGTTCGTGTTCGTTTGTTAAGGTTTTCAAAAATCTTGTTCGTGTTCGTTTGTTAAGCGTTCAATTAGTGTTTGTTAACGTTCGCGAACACGTTCACGAGCATCTTCGTTAACAAGCATGTTCACTAGCATGTTCGTTTACGTTCGTGAACACTTAATAACCAAACATTTGCACATGCTCATGATCACAATTTGTTCATGAACAATAATTAATCTACTATAAAAAATCATGACAAGTAAGAATCACTGAACACTGTCAGTGAATAAAGAGTTAAACACTATGAACATTATTAAGCGAACACTAAACGAGCTTGTTTGCAAACATTATTAAACAAATACAAACGAGCTTGTACGCCAAGATAGGTAATTACGTGTCGTCAATTTGATCGACACAAAATGATGGGTGGAAGTGAGATGATTGGGGTGGGTGGCCAACGCCACTACAGTAGCCGCATACACCATATGCTCTGAGCCGCCTTCGAAAGTTAGGGAGAGAGAAACGAGTAACCTAACGCTAATCTGATACCAAAATGAGGAGTTTGTTTGTGATTGAATATCTCATGAAACAATACAGGGAAAGGTAATATAAAGCAAGCTATACAACAGGCTATAGAATAAGAAATAAACTCGAACTACTTGACTTATTCCTAATTAATATATCTAACAGTTCACGATATCTTAGCAAACGAGCGTGTTCGCAAACATTATTAAACGAATACAAACGAGCTTGTTTACGATCTCATAAGCTTGTTCGTGGACATTATTAAACGAATACAATCGAGTTTGTTCACAATCTCTTAGCAAACGAGCTTACCACTGTTCATACTCTGTTCCGACTCAGGAAATTAATGCTCTATTTTTAATGTTTTTTAATAAATCTATTGTAGATTGTATTATACAGTTATCTATGATTTAAAAGCAATTAGATATAAATAATATATGGATAGGTAGATATAAAATCAGTGTATTGTGCATAATAGGTAGATAGATTATATGATTTTTTTTGGATATATAATAATTAAAATGTTGAAATATACAATTATCTATTTTCTTGTTCTTTTTTAAAAAATAACCAAACACATAAAAATAATTTCTACATTTTCCCTATGTCATTTTCCTATTTTTCCACACACAAGCGTTGTGCACGTGAGAGGCGACACTGACGAAGGCCGGCAACGATTTAATAACATAATTTCATATATTCCGAACAGTGGCAGTGACCACTGACAACAAGCACCGCAAAAACGCAATTGAAGTCCTCTACGGATCTGGGAAGAAGAAATGGAGAGTATTGGAGTGCTGATGGCGATTCCGATGAACCCGTATTTGGAACAGGAACTCGACAAGCGGTTCAAGCTCTTCCGCTTCTGGAACTTCCCGCAGAAGAAGGAATTCCTGAGGGAGAACGCCAACGCGATCCGCGCCGTGGTCGGAAACGCCGCCGCCGGGGCTGACGCGGAGCTGATTGACGCGCTCCCTAAGCTGGAGATAGTCTCTAGTTTCAGCGTCGGCTTGGATAAGATCGACTTGGTCAAGTGCAGGGAGAAGGGAATTCGGGTTACCAATACCCCCGACGTGTTGACGGAGGACGTCGCCGACTTGGCAATCGGGTTGATGCTGGCTGTGCTCAGAAGGATTTGCGAGTGTGATCGATTTGTGAGGACAGGGTTGTGGAAGATGGGTGACTTCAAGTTGACTACCAAGGTTCAATCGCTTCTTTTTATATTATTTTCTATAGACAAAGTACAGAGATTGGATTTTTAGCTACAGAGAACAAAATTGTGCTGGTTAAAATAGTTTAATTTTGGTCCTCTCTGCTTTGTTTTTCCCCTATATGCCTTCCAAGTGCTTGGTGAAATAATCTACATTCAGGACTAGAATTTTACAGAATGAATGTTAGAGGCAATTATGTTCCCCATATACCTTCTTAGTACTTGGTGAAATACTCTGAAATAACATTCATTCAAGACTATAAATATACAGAAAGAATGCTAGAGGCAATTATGCTCTCAACTTGAATATTGTTGTTTGAATTGTTGAAATGAAACGGATTTGGCAGTCTTATTGAGTACTCATCAACAACTAAATACAAATGGCATCGTTGTTGAGTGAGTGGCAATTCTGTTGGCTGTTGATAGGTGTTTCTTGGTGTGTAGAACATCATGGATGAGAAACTAGTTGTCTGGTTGGTCAACTGAAACCTGTTTCCCTTTATTTGTAACTGTAACTATTCTCTCTGACTTTGGTGGCATAAATGTTTGCATTAGTTCAATGTGGCTTTACACTGCCATCTGAGCTGAATTTCAGCATTTTTCTTACCCCACCCCCCAACAAAAAAAAAATTAAAAAAAAATCTTCAAAGTAGCTAGAAGTTTGTTTAAAAGTATAGAGCTTGTCTTTCTTAAGGATGGATAGTTGGATACTCATTCTAACCTTATTTGTTGGCACCCTACTTTGCAGTTCAGTGGCAAAACTGTTGGAATTATAGGGCTTGGAAGAATTGGTTTAGCAGTTGCCAAGAGAGCAGAGGCTTTTGATTGTCCAATCTGCTACCACGCCAGATCAGAGAAACCAAACACCAACTATAAGTACTACCCCAGTGTAGTAGAGTTGGCTTCCAATTGTCAGATATTGGTTGTTGCGTGCGCATTAACTCCCGAGACTCGCCACATTGTCAACCGCGAAGTCATCAATGCACTAGGTCCAAAAGGAGTTCTCATCAACATTGGTAGGGGTCCCCACGTTGATGAGCGCGAGATGGTGTCTGCTCTTGTTGAAGGCCGCTTGGGTGGTGCTGGGCTCGACGTATTTGAAAATGAACCTGAAGTGCCCGAGGAGCTCTTTGGACTTGAGAACGTTGTGCTGCTGCCCCATGTTGGAAGTGGAACAATCGAAACGCGCAAGGCCATGGCTGACCTTGTGATTGGAAACTTAGAAGCTCACTTTCTTAACAAACCACTATTAACCCCAGTGGTCTGAATTTGTTATGAAAACACCATGATTTTTTGGGGTCCTGGCTTTACTATCACCAGAGCACATTGCCTCTGAACTTGACAAACATGTAAAATGAATAAGTTCTCTCATTGAGAGCTGGTAGCTTCACTGGTTTGAAATTGTTATGGACATCATATTCATGACTTTGGGTGCATCACTTTTCTATAGCCACTTTAGTCCACTTCACATTATTGTTATTTTTGAGTGAGGAGAGAAACTGTAGTCACTATCTAAATTGTTCATAACTGATTGGTTCAAACCAAATAAGTCAATAACTGATTGGACTTGTAAACTTGTGATTATCAAGTTAACAATCTGACCAACACCGAGTCAACCAACTTACCAATTTAGTAGGAGTTGCCATATCTACTTCATATTATTTTACTTGATTATTAGAGGGTTGTTTTGGTTGCAGGTTGAACAAAGTGAGATAAATTGCACAGGAAGTGTTATGGCTTGCAGGGCTGTAGTCCATTCAAAGTTCAAATACCCACCCTCAGAAGCATCTTCAGCTATGGATTAGAGAGAACAAAAACAGACCACAGACTATTTACCTAGCTAGCAGTAATTAGACATCATCTATTACATGAATCTAGTCTGGGCAAGGCCAACCAGATCGGACTCACATGGAGTCTAAATTACAGGTGATTACAATGAGCTGCCAACCAGTGTGCACTTGGGAGTTTGTATTGGCAGCAGATCAAGGAGAGGTTGGGGGAGAAGAAGACCCTTTGAAGATGAGGAAGTTGAGAGTCTCCAAGGTGAAGTAGATGAAAGTTCCTTTGGTATGAGTGAAGAAACAACTGAAGTGTGAGCCCACTACACATTGCCACCCACCTCCATATGCCTTGTCAAACTCCTGCACATACATAATCAGGGCAAAAGATTAAGAAGCAGGAAGAAAGGGTTAAGGGTGATGGCAGATACTAATCCCTACAAGGTTACAGCTTTTACCTTCTTGATGTGAGCAGCAATGGATTTGCAGTCCAGAACATCATAAAGATCCAGAGCTTGAGAAGCACAAGCCATGGCTTGAATCTGCATCTTCCCTGGCATGTCTGTATCTTCAACCAAAGCTTTTCCTTCCAACATCTTCTCTCTTCTGGTTCTTGCTTGTTACCCAGAAAGGAAAGAATCTCTCTTTTTCTTTTCTAGAAGTCTGTATAAAATGAGAATGAAGGGTGTGGGATTGAGATTTTTAATAAGAAGCCTCCTGTCTTGACTATTGACTTGCCCTCACATGCTTCCAATTGTGGTGGGGGGATTTGCTAATCTTCTTCTCCTTCTCCCAACCCTAAGGACCCTCATATCTTGTTTTGACGGAGCATGTGAGAAGAAATAAATCACAATAATTCAGTAGCTTAACATATATAACCAAATACCCGTGCATACAAAGAATCTATTTACTTTTGTTTTTTTTTTTGAATACTACTAACTCTATTACAATGCAGTATCTGTTCATAGCTACTTTCTCAACCTATTGAAGTCAATAATGACTCCACTGAGGCTCGAACCCACCACCTCCCGTATAAAGGAAAGGGTTTGATACCACTGGACTACAAGATCCTTGACCTATCTACTTTTAAACGGTTGAATTTCGAATCTTAGTCTCTTCTCTTAAATAATTGATGCTAAATTACTAGCTAAGCTCATGTTGACTGAATTGCTAATCTTGCCTGCGTTGGCTGTTGCCACATAATTATCACTCCAAGTTTGTCTTTTGGAGTAATTATATTACCCACAAGATAACTCATCTCCCCTCCTCAATGATACATCGGATAATGGATAAGGATGTCGGCCACCCAAGATGTATAGCCTAGAGGCATAACAGACTAAAATATTCACAACCCAATCTTCTTTTTTAATCTTTTAATTACTTTGTAAAAAAAAAAACTTTTAATTACCTTTTTCCACAGAGAAATAAGTATACATAATACAGTTCTTGAAAGAACAGAGTATTAAATATTTGTCCACTTATATTTGGCGTTTGGGTTTCGGCACTTAAAGCTCTAAAATACATCATCCAATTTTCTATTTTTGGTCATCCCTATCGTCTCCATGAGTTTGATAGAATACTGCAATCTTATCCTTTCCCCAGTAATTTTAGTTTTTGAAATACACGCATCCTCATTTCTTTAATTTCTTTTTAAAATTTACTAATTATAGTTTTGAGAATCAATAATATATATCTCCACCCAGTCAAATTAATTAAACAATTAACTTGATCTTGTGATGTTTATAAAACACTTTTCACCTAAAGACTGATCAGGTATATAATGTATCAATTTAGAAATGTTGAAAAAAAAGAAAAAAGGAAAAGCAAAAAGTGCAAAAAGAGAACAAGCAAATAAAATATTAATTTATTTATTATAGAAAAAGGAAAGGGAGTGTCCATGAAAACACGGGAAGGCTATGACGTGGTGACGTGACTGCTAGATGACAACGGAAAATCCAAAAAGTAAAGAAAATATCTCGCACAACGACGAAATAGGAAATTGGGCCGTTACATCATTGATTTCTCAATGAGGCCCAATATGTACACGGAATTTGAGAGCTGGCCCATTAGACAAGCATAGGCCTAGATAAACATCAGCCCATCAGTTTGGTTTATGTTCTTTTATGGGCCAAGAGGAACAGCCCAACAACAACCTTCTCAAGCCCATTTATAGATTCACTACTCTGGCACTTGTATGAGTAGATTGACATATTTTTCTAGCCAAGTGAGTTTTAGTTGGTCATTAAACCTAAGAGATCGGGTTATACTGGTCCATAAGAGCAACTTCATTTGTTAAGATTTTTACATAGTTTTTGTTAGGCCACATGTGCAGAGGAGGAAATATGAGAGAGAGAATAGTGGGAGAAAAAAAGAAAAAAGAAAAAAATGGAAAAAAGAAGCATGACAGTGAACCGTGCCGCAACAGTACTTCATTTGGCTTTTGATAGGAACTTACAAAGAACTTATCATTGCATTGCAGGAGAAAAAAACTCACTTTCCTATTTGTTTAAAAACTCTCATCTAATTTTTTCGACGGACAAATCCCAAATAAACCACAAATGTGATTGCACTAAGACTATAACCCCACCAAAAAGTCTACATCATTGATCCATTTTATTTGATTCCTATTTGACATTGTAACAATTATTTATAAATTAATTTCATATAGTGACGTATTAAATTCAAATAAAATAATAGGAATTAAACATGTGTCATATCTACATGGTTGGATATGGGGGCCATTTGTAGGCGGACATATCACTACGTTCAATAATCCATTATGAGCCATGCCCCACGCCCGTTCTAGTTGTTCCACTGCTTTGCTTTTCTTGTCCTTTTGCCTTTTTATTTTCATCAAACTCATTTTATTATTAAGATTCGTGAGACAGTCTCAGACAAGTTTTTTACCTAATATGAAATGGGTTAATATTTTATGGGATGAATTGAATAATGGAATTTAATTGAAATGTCCAAAAACACATAGAAATGACAAACATTAGTAGCTGTAAAAATTTGGAATGAAGTTGGCATGCAATATAATATAATAGGTCCACCCATATGAGAGTGACACCCGGCTGCCGACACTCGCGAGCCCTCCTAGCTCCACCACCACTTTTACTTCTCCAAACACTGCCTTAATCCCCCCTATAATGCATTTTCTTCACTATCTCATCAACTCATAAACAAATTAAATTTTCTTAACCAGAGAAAAACAGTACAAAATGTTGCATACGAAATCGGAGTCAGATGTAACAAGCCTAGCAGCGTCGTCACCTTCCGGCCATGTTTACTACGTACAGAGCCCTTCCCGGGACTCTCATGACGACGGCGAGAAGTCGACGTCGATGCAGGCAACTCCCACCTTCACCAGCCCGGTCGAGTCCCCCTCCCACCCTTCCCTGGGCCGCCATTCCCGGACTTCCTCCGGGACCCGCTTCTCCGGGATATTCCGGTCGTCGTCCGGGAGAAAAGGGAGATCAGGGAAGCGGATGAGTAACGATAAGGGATGGCCGGAATGCAATGTGATTATGGAAGAAGGAAAGTACGATGAATTCGAGGATTCTTGGCTGCTTTCTCGGAGGTTTCAGGCGTTGTTGGCTCTCTGTGGATTTGTTCTTTTGTTCACCGTTTTTTGCCTCATCATTTGGGGCGCCGGTCGCCCTTACAAAGCGCAGATTACTCTCAAGGTTTAATTAATTTTCAATTCTATATATGTTGATTATATTTTCCGACAATGCAACCACCTGCGACTAACGTACTTGTGTTGTTTAATTTGGGCGGGCCGCAGAGCTTATCAGTGAGTAACATATATATTGGTGAGGGCTCTGACTTCACGGGTGTACCCACAAGGTTGCTGTCGGTGAACGGGTCACTGAGGATAAGCGTGTACAACCCTGCAACATTCTACGGCATCCATGTCAGCTCTACACCAATCAATCTCGTCTTCTCCGACATCACTGTTGCCACTGGCCAGGTAATTAACACATTCATCAATAGTACAAAATAATAAATACCTTATGATGATGTTATAATTTCACTCCTAGTCAAATTGTCTATTGTTGTTCATAGTTTGAACTGGTCAGCTCTGATTATAAACTGATTTTATGAAATTTCAGTTGAAGAAGTATTATCAGCCGAGGAAGAGTCGCCGGACGGTGACGGTGAACATACAGGGAACAAAGGTCCCGTTGTACGGGGCAGGGTCGAGTCTGACGGCGACAAAAAACAAGGACGGCACCGGAGGGGTTGAAGTTCCGTTGGCGCTGGATTTTGAGGTGAAGTCTCAGGGGGATGTGGTGGGGAAATTAGTGAGGACGAAGCACCGGAGGAAGATCTGGTGTGAGTTCATCATTGACTCCGCCGGCAATAAGCCCATCAAGTTCAAGAAACATTCATGTGCTTACACCTAGGCCTAGTACACTTGTCTTCCATTAATTCATGATCGATGATGCCTTTTTTTCCCCCATGGAAATGATATGATGTTTTAATTTGTGGGACATTTTGATATTCAGATTTCCATAGAAGTTGTTTGTTATATAGGATGTTTAATCTTTGAGGTATCATAGGATGTTTAATCTTTGAGGTATGGTTTCTTTTACGAGTTGAGAATGGAAATTGTTTATCACTATTTGAAGATGGGGCATACACTTTGGGTATGATATAATAACACAATCAATAATCAAACTTGTAATTATATGATACAATAATTATATTTTACTCATTTAATAAAAAAAATTTTAGACCTATATTTTCCTTATAATATAATAACATTTTCAATAATTAAATCTGCATTGTGATCAATACGAGCATGGTGTTTTATCTACTTAATAGCACATGTTTAACATTGTTAATCAAAGTGGTAAAGTGATATGATGAAGACATGAATGCTTAATTCTTTTCTAGAGCAGGTTAAACTAAATAAAATATCAAAAGCATAAAATATTAAAATAATATATCTCAACATTTTGTGTTCTACTGTATGTACTTTATATTTCTACTTCCGCACTTTTATTTCATACAGTGGCAACAAATGATAAATTATCTTTATCACGTGGGTCGATCCCTAAGAAAATATTGAATAAATTGGATAAATTTTCAAAGTTAAAAGGAGCATTGAGACTATTATATTATGAATTTGTATTTTATTTTCTTTGCTAGCTATTAAGGAGTATATAAATTGATGCATATGTGACTATTAATTTCTTTCACATATATACACTCTTATTTTGTAATTGTATTGTATGCCAAAAAAATAAAAATAAAAAAATTGAGGTTTAGTTAAGACTAAACGGCGGCGTGACTGTCGTTCCTAATTATCAGCGGTCAAACCGTCCACTGTTCATTCATCTTAAGATTATAAGGTCTTGCTTGTGCTGGAACACCATTGCATTTGCAGGTTGCGACATTTCATTGACTCTTTGAGCAAACAGATCTCACACGCTCCAATTCACCATGTTTACTGCAAAACCCACTTCAAGATCTGTCTTTTTCTCCCTACTCCTCCTTCTCCTACTCGCCACTTCACTCTCTTCCGAGCCCACGGCACCCGATGAGGATAGTGACGACCTGGGGGACCTTCAAGAATTGATAGCACTAGACGAAGAAGCTGATTTGAGTTCAGAAGGGGGTCGTGATGAGAGCAAAGATAAGCCATCTGGGGCTGAGCTATTGAGCAGAGCTCAGAGAATTGTGCTTGAGCTTAACACTGATAAGACCAAGAGTGCCATTGATGGGAACCAGCATGTTTTGGATAATTGAGACTGTTCTAATGGGGATAGTAAAAAAGATTCTGTCTACTAATTTCTGTGCTTTTCTTAAGTAATTGTTAGATAATAATGATTCAATTTATGTGTATGCTGACTTGCATATTATATATTCCCGTAAAGACTTGTTCTTATGTTACAGTATGCAATTGTACAGATTCAATGAGGCAACTGGAAATTTTCAGATTACTCTCAAGGTTTGTTTAATTTGCCGTTAATTTTCAATTCTATCTTGATTTTCCGACAACCACCTGCGACTAAACTTTGTGCTGTTTGCCCGCAGAGGTTATCAGCGTACATATCTATTGGTGAGGGCTGCGACTTCGTGGGTGTACCCACAAGGTTTCTGTCGGTGAACGCGTCACTGAGGATAAAGGTGTACAACCCTGCAACATTCTACGGCATCCATGTCAGCTCTACACCCATCAATCTCGTCTTCTCCAACATCACTGTCGCCACTGGCCAGGTAACTAACACATTCACCCATATACAAAACATTGGCATGATAACCACAATATAATGTTATACTTTCACTCTTAATAAGATTGTATGTGATTTAATTTGGCCAGTTTTAAGATTAGAACTAAGACAACTTTTTGTCACCACATTTTTCAGTTGAAGAAGTATTATCAGCCGAGGAAGAGTCGGCGGACGGTGATGGTGAACATACAAGGAACTAAAGTCCCCTTGTACGGGGCAGGATCGAATCTGACGGCGTCCAAAAATAAGGACGGCGGTGGAGGTTATCAAGTTCCGTTGGGGCTGGATTTTGAGGTGAAGTCTCAGGTGGGGAAATTAGTTAGGACGGAGCACCGGAGGAAGATCTGGTGTGACTTCATCATTGACTCCGCCAGCAATAAGCCAATCAAATTCAAGAAACATTCATGTGTTTACTCCTAGTTGTCGTCCATGAATTATTGATGATCTTTTTCCCCTGGAAATGATATGATGTTTTAATTTATGGGACATTTTTATATTCAGTTTTCGATATAAGTTGTTTTTTCAGCGAGGATGTTTAATATTTGAGGTATAATTTTTTTTATGAGGATGAAAACGGACATCACTATTTAAAGATGGGTTTACACTTCGGTGATATAATAATCCATTCAAGAATCAAATTTGTAATCATATAATAACACATTCAATAATTAATCTAATGTAAGATCATTTGGTACTAGAATTGTGCTTTGTTTAATATTAATATTGTTAATCAAAGTGATATGATGAAGACATAAATACTTACTTATTTTCTCTAACATGTTAAACTAAATAACATATCAAAGGAATAAAAAATTTAAGTAATATCTCATACTACATGTATTTTATATTTTTTACTTTTCACTTTTACTTCATACTGTGACAATTAATGATAAATTATCTTTATTAAGTGAATGATCTACAGAAAAAAGAAATTAAAAGAATATATACAAGAAAAAAGTGTGGGGTTAGCAATAAATATCGGCGAAAGAAGAGAGAAGTTAATGGGAATTTAGGCATTTGCTTCTCATTCTATCCGAAATTAAAGCAGTCCTCCAATGCCTACACCACTAGCGTCGCACTCTACTTCAAAAGTTTTTGAAAAATCTGGCCCGGCTAAAATTGGTGCAATTGTAAGCTTATCCTTGAGATCATTGAAACTCTTCTCAGCCGCTTTTCCCCAACGAAATCCTCCTTTCCTTAGAAAATCAGTGAGCGGAGCGACAATAGTGCTATAGTTTCTTATGAACCGCAACGTTAAAATTTTGTAAGAAAAGTAAAAGTTGATAGTAGAAATTCAGAACTAACATTTTTACCAACTAAAAAAAACTAAATAAATAAAATGTCATGTTTCTCTAATTTTTGAAGAGCAAATTGGATAAATTTTCATAGTTAGAAAAAGCAATAAGACTGATCATTTTTTTTTAAAAGAGATCAAGATTAGTCTATTATCAACATGTTACATGTATTTTATCTTCTTTACTAGTTATTGTATAAATCCGTGCATATTCTCAATGACTATTAATTTATTTGATAAAAAAAAACTATATAATTATGTAACTAAGAAAATGCAGAAAATAAGTGTAGTATTATTCTCTTATTTTGTAATTGTATTGTAGGCCAAAAATTGAGCTTTAGTTAAGATTAAACGGCGGCGTGACTGTCGTTCCTAATTACCAGCGGTCAAACCGTCCAAGGTTCATTCATCTTAAGATTATAAGATCTTTGAGTATCTTGTGCTGGAACACCGTTGCAGGTTGCCACATTTCTTTGAGCAAACTGCAAACAGATCTCATTCCACTCCAATTCACCATGTTTACTGCAAAACCCACTTCAAGATCTGTCCTTTTCTCCCTACTCCTCCTTCTCCTACTCGCCATTTCACTCTCTTCCGAGCCCACGGCACCCGATGAGGAAAGTGACGACCTGGGGGATCTTCAAGAACTGATAGCACTAGACGAAGAAGCTGATTTGAGTTCAGAAGGGGGTCGTGATGAGAGCAAAGATAAGCCGTCTGGGGCTGAGCTATTGAGCAGAGCTCAGAGAATTGTGCTCGAGCTTAACAGTGATAACACCAAGAGTGCCATTGATGGGAACGAGTATGTTTTGGTTCTGGGTTATGCCCCGTGGTCCGAGACTAGTGCTGAGCTGATGCCACGATTTGCCGAGGCTGCAACTGCCCTCAAGGAATCGGGAAGTCCCGTTTTGATGGCCAAGGTTGATGCTGAACGGCATCCTAAGATTGCTTCCAATCTTGGGATCAAAGGGTTCCCAACTATGCTCCTCTTCGTCAATGGCTCCTCTCAACCTTACACTGGTGGATTTTCAGCGTACGCAATCCCCTTTTGCTACTTTTTTGGATAATAATAATTGAGACTTTTGTGTAAATAGGTGTTAGCTAATTGTATTAGTGGATTTGATTAGTTGATGACATTAGCTAATTGTAGAAATATGTTTGGTAAATTAGTTGTTAACTTGGAGTTGATTAGATGCAAAATGACTAGCTTATCGAAAAAGCTACTTTGAGTAGATTTTTGAATTTTAGCATTTTGGAGCAATGAGTTGTTACAAAAAGCTAATTAAGCAAACACTTATATTGAATGTTTAACCAAGTCAATCATTAATAGCGATCAAATAAGCCAAAACAGTTAATAGTGGTCAAATAAGCCAAAATTGGTTGATAGGCTAACTATGTCTTCTAATTTTTGTGCTTTTCTTAAGTAATTGTTAGATAATAATGATTCAATTTATGTGTATGCTGACTTGCATATGATATATTCATGTAAAGACTTGTTCTTTGGTCTATGTTACAGTTTGGGGAAGTGGATAGTATGCAATTGTACATGCATTAGTGTTTCTTACATGTGCAAACATTGTGTTGATCTTTATATGTGGTGCCACCTGTTAAATAGGCAGGAAATTGTGATTTGGACAAAGAAGAAGACCGGTGCACCTGTTCTTAGGATTAATTCAATTAATGAGGCAACTGGAATTTTGCAGAAGCTTTCTATGTTTGTAGTTGGGCTGTTTGATGGATTTGAGGTACGTTAGCTTTTGTTGTTTTGAAATCCTAGCTAAATTTTATTCAGTTAATTCAATACAGATTTAGGTCCTTTTTCTTTTTCTTCATTTGGTAAGAAAAATGTTCTAATGGCTGAACATGTACTAAAAAACACTCCTTTCTCCTTTTGCAATCATTCTATGGACTCTCTCTCTCTCTCTCTCTCTCTCTCTGTCTCTAAGCCTAGTGTGCTTGGTTGTGACTTTTGAGGTCTGCTCCACTCCAAGAGAAGAATACAAACAATGCAAAACAAATGCACAATTTTCTTGGGTTGGTTTCTTATGGTGTTATGAATTGTTACAAACGTAATTTCTCAGGGACCTGATTATGAAGAGTACAAAAAAGCAGCACAAATTGACAATGCGATACAGTTTATTGAAACTAGCAGCACAGAGATTCTCGAGGTTCTATTCCCTGATGCCAAGCCTGCTAAACTTTTCCTTGGTCTAGTGAAAAGCGAACCAGAAAAGTACACTTCATTTGGTAGGTTCATTTTTTTTTAATAACACCTAAAAGTTCTTCCCATTCTTCACTCTTCAAAGATATTAATTTGTTCGAGACTGTTGTAGTCTTTTTATTTTAGTGCAGCTTCTTATGTATATATTTTGACACTGCTCACTCTACCCGTAGAAGTCCTTTTATTGCTGGATTTGCTGCACATATAAATTATTTAATATACTACCTACTTCTTCATGTATTATCGTTTGAGGCATGACTCTATTCATGTGGATTTCAGAAGGAACCTTCAATGCCGATGAAATCCTGCAGTTCTTAGAAGATAACAAGTTTCCCTTAGTCAGTGTGCTGACTGAACTTAATTCTGCGAAAGTTTTCTCCAGCACTAGCAAACTCCAGGTTACAATTATGTATTTATTCATATACTGAAGCCTAGATTTTTTCTTGGGATGCATTGTTCTCATTATTTGATTTGGTTGGACAATAAACCATATTACTGAAACTGTGGCCTAGACTAACCTATGTGTTTTGCTGTAATCTAGGTATTTGTCTTTGCTGAACCTGATGCATTCAAGGATCTCCTTGAACCTTTGCAAGATGTTGCAAGGGAGTACAAAT
Organism: Ipomoea triloba; assembly: GCF_003576645.1. Taxonomy (NCBI): domain Eukaryota; kingdom Viridiplantae; phylum Streptophyta; class Magnoliopsida; order Solanales; family Convolvulaceae; genus Ipomoea; species Ipomoea triloba. The sequence continues at coordinate 433,884 of NC_044917.1, read as the reverse complement.
CGAAGGTTCCAAACTGACCTTGCCCTACTGAAGAATATTTTGCGTTCCAAGTAAGAACGGTTCTAACACAACATATGTTAATGCAGATAATGCTGATATATGCAGACATCAGAGATGACAATCTTGTGAAGCCCTTCTTGACTTTGTTTGGACTAGAAGAACCCAAGGACATTATTGTTAGTTTCCTTTAGCAGAATGTTTCGGTTTTAAATCTCTTACAACAAGCTGTCTCATTTAACTGAATATATCGTTTTTCTTTTGTGAATTTTTAGGTAATTGCTTTTAATTACACTATTGGCTCCAAGTACTTGCTGGAGTCCACTGCCACACCGAGAAGCATTAAAGTAAAATAATTTAGTCCGACTTATTTGTTATTTCGGATTCTTGCTACTGCTGTTTCATTTACATTAAAAGTTGTGCGCCTGTAGGGCTTCTGCTTAGGGGTTCTGGATGGGACTGTGCCACCGTACTACAAATCACAGCCAGTACCCGACAATGTGAGTTTCTGCTTGGAAATACTTATTTTTCTTTAATCACCCCGGTAATGATGATTCTGGCATGTTAAATTTGCAGAAAGATGCAAGCATTCTGGCTGTGGTGGGAAAGACATTTGATGACTTGATCTTGAACAGTCAAAAAAACATTCTTCTAGAGGTTTGTGGATTTATCGAGCTGAAACGCACATCACCTTTCGTTTTGTCTAGAGGTTTGTGAATGTTGATCCATTTTTCTAGATTCTGATACTTTTTCGTGTTCAAGATACACACACCATGGTGCATCACCTGCGATACTACAAGCAAGCAAATGGAGAAATTGGCCAAGCATTTCAAGGGTTTAGAAAATTTGGTCTTCGCAAGAATAGATGCTTCCGAGAATGAACACCCAAAACTACAGGTCAGTTTCTTTGTTTTCGCTGCAAGTTAATATCCGTTACTTCACATATCAACTAGAATTCATGCACTCACAATATGCAATGCTATGTTAACGCGGTTAAGAATTTACTTTGCAATTTTATCCTTAAAATCCAAGAATTATAGGTAACAAAAAGATGCATTTTTCTTATATGTTTCTAGTCTTTCAAGTGTTGGAACGAGTTACATTCGTATGAAACAAGCTTATGATTTAATCGTATGCAGGTTGATGACTATCCAGCATTGCTATTCTACTCGGCAAGAGACAAATCCAACCCGGTAACTATGTAGTTAAAGACGACTTTTTCAATAAATTTAGTTGCCTCGTCTGGTTCTGATTCTCATAGTTTTCTGTAGATAAAATTTCCCACAAAATCGAGCTTAAAAGACCTAGCAACACTCATCAACAAGAGATTGAAAGAGCAGGATGCCGAAATCAAAGATGAGCTGTAGGAAACCGGGTGGCCTGCCCAAAGAACACAAAACATGCAAAGATATAGTGCCATAATGTTGCAGATAAGCAATATGGATTTGTGACAATATGAATATGTGCTTCATAAAAAAAGCATGATTTTATAGATAATTTACAAAGGATATTCATCCAGCAGAGAAGAGTCTGTTGTACTAATCTGAAGAGTGTAGTAATTCAGTTCTTGAATTCTTCAAAAAATTTTGTAAAGGAATTGTGCTATTTGATATTTCCTCTTTATGTGGCTTTTATATAGAGTGTATCTGTATGACTATATCCCATTTCCATTATATTGGCCATGTCTTTAATATAAACTATAAATGTGTAGCCATACTACTGGTTTAAACTTTTAGTTGAAATCGAACAGCGTAGTCCAACTATCAGTTTAGCTTAGGTGAGACAGAACACGTCTTTCAATTAATAGAATAAATATATTGCAACATAGGAATAGAAACTGATCCAACCAGCATTATAGGGACAGAGTTAGTCCCAATAGTTTACAAGAACATGAACCATGATCAAAGGTCATGTTCCAGGAAGATTTAAAAAAATCTTGGAATCTCTCAAGTACTGTCTTGCAAACTTTACAACAATGGTTTATGGACAGAGTCTTCATGTCAGATTACAGGAGTGACAAGCATAAAGAAGAAACTCTCTTAACTTGAACAAAAAGAGGAAAAGAACAATCTGTAGAAGCAGTGTTAGTAAGAAGTTTCACAGATGTTAACAAATCCCATATATTCTCCATCCTCTATCTTCCTAATAGTGTTGAAGATGCCAACGCCACCTGTCATCAGAAAACGGAGAAAAATGAAGCGATTAAAATGGCGGGGAAATAGAGCAATGTTCATCAGTATGGAAGTTATGAGGTGAAAGTACAGGTTGCAAGCAGGAAGTTACTGCAAGAAATATTAGACCTTTGAAACTGATATGAATAGAAACTTGCCTAATGATATTGCGCTCAGAAAGATTGTGAAGGCCAAAACAAAGACGATCACGGATGCCCTCCCTACTATACTAATTATTTTTCGCACCACATGTTGCCCTACCAACGCAGCAATAGTAGCCACCGCAACGAAATAGATAGCTGCAAGATTGATACAAAGAACGTATCTGGTTAGCGAAATTGAACTGAAGGTATCAATCTTGGAAAATGACTTTCTCCTCCACCAATTAGGAGCTTGATGGATTATGAGGCAACTAACCATAAGGTACGGGGAAACGGTGAAGAAGGTAGTATTGTATGACCGACATTGATGATGAAAACAGCATTATGAAGGTGGCAGTGGCACTTGATACCTGCATATATATGAAGTTTCTAGATCAGTTAGTCTCATGACAACTTATGTAAGAAGCGTCATAGTAAAAAAAGAAGACTAGGAGCTGTTTTAGTGCAAGTCGGGACTTAATTCTGAAGTATTTGTTTGGTTTCTCTGAAGAATTAGTGTTGTAACAAGAAAATGAAGGCACCTGGGGAGGAATTCCAAGCTCTAGAAATAATGGACCCAAAATGAATCCCCCTCCAAGACCTAGCAACCCACCAACTACACCAGCCAAAATCCCGAAGAAACAGTAAAGAACCAGCTGATGCACTTTCCAGTTTGTTGCGACTTCACCATTTGACATGACTACCCTCCAGCCCTTGTATAAGCAGACTGCCTGATAAGCCGAAGCTCCTACAGCAACGGGGACCTGAGAATCAACAGAAATTTGGCAGGTTTAATAGAGAAGCCGAATGCATAAATTTTCATCAGAAAAGCCTAGTCACGAGTTAGGCATCCAAACTCAGGGGAATGTCATATTTTTCTAATATGACAATAGAAGTACCTGTGAGGCATTGAATATCCAGTACATCATGGAACAAGGTGTGGCATAGTTCTGAAACAAAATAGCCAAATTCCCATCAGTTAGTAAACGATGCTGTAGGAGAGTAGTGAAAGCAATAATGTATGCCGGCTATTGAGGAGGGGAAGCACGTGATAGAAGGAACCTTGACGATGTGCAGCACTAAGATTACAATCCAGACAGCAATGAGTACACCCAAGTCCTTCAGGTGCATATTCTCAACACATGAGACCTGGAAAGATACAAGGAATTAGCATTGAAGGGTTATCCTTCATTCCTTCTGCCTTTACAAGTTGTTTTTCTTTATTTTTTTTTTGGTGACAAGGGAAACCCGTAACTACTACTTGAGAGTGTGTACTGGGTAAACCTCGCTCGTGACTCTAATTGGCAAAGGACCATAAGGAGGTAACCAGTCTAGGTTGCCCATAGTTGACCGAACCAAACCAAGAGGCCAATAGACTACTCCCGTTGGGAGTTCAACTTGTAACCTTCTGGTTACCAAGTCAATAATCTGACCAACTTGGCTGTGGTGGTTGGAGTTGTTTTTATTAGAAAGGAGTTACCTCTGGTGCTTTTTGTCCATCTTGTTTCATTCCAGAAGCATTATTTGTGCCTCCAGGTAGGAGGCTGTATCCTCCTTCTCTGTTGTCAACACCTGGCCCAAGGTTAACTAGTTTGTTAAATGGTCTCAGAATTATAGTGAAAGCTGACGACACGAGAAGGAAACTTACCTCGAGATGCCAAGCGCCTAGCAGCCTCCTATATCAGATGCAAGCAGTACAAAAAAATGTGTCAAAAAAATTTCAACTCTAGTATACAACTTGACAAATGAGAAACAGGTGAAGACTAATGCAACCTTTTTTATTATAGTTTCTTTCTTCCATGTCTCAACACCTTTGAAGAACGCCTTAGTTGATGCAGCTGCAATGCACAGAACCAGTAGTAGTTATTATTCAGAAAGTAGGACCATTCATTTGTTCCACATGTGCAAAAGACGGAAAATTAGGGTTTAGTTGCTGGCATTAATTTCTTTTAACAATTTTGGTGAAGTTGATTTCAATTCCAACTACTTGACCTTATCCCACTGTCCAACGCGTAGGACCTTTTATCTTAATTCTTAAAATAGGAAAGAAGACTAAGTAAAAAGAATGATATCAAATGTGGCCAAAACTGCAGTTGGAAGTTGGAACTAGTAGTTACCTAAGAAAAGAATGATGAGCAATACAGTAACCATCCACTCAGAAAAGAGGACATTGAGAATAACCCCGATACTGATTCCAAGCAACAGCATTGGCTGTAGAAGAAGAGCTAGATCATAATCAATAATGGGCAGGTCGAGCGTTGGATGTCGTAGCTTGAGATTGTAATAAACGGTGGCGCCTGCAGCGCCAGTGATCATACCTGAGCAGACACAGAAACCTCAAACACAGTACACTGCAATGCAATGAATGATGAATAATCAACTACAAAGTACAAACAACCCCCAAAATTAAAGGTTCTATCTTACATTTCGAGATTGCAGTCGACGACTTTGCATCAAATCCAATGATGAGAGTGAGCATTGGAACAAAAATCCCACCTCCTCCCACACCTCCAACACTCCCAAAAGCTGCACCAAAGAACCCAATCACACTACCAAGAACTATCCTCCACCCAAATTCCAAGTCCTGCAATTCATTCCCCAGTATATCATTCCAGATTTCTTAAACATGTCACATATATAAACCACACAAACTACATCTCAAACCTCAATATTTACATTGTCAACAAAGAATTGCAGTTAATAGGGACAAAATTGAAACCAGTTTATAGGAAAATAAGTGTAAAGAAACAAACTCCATGGAGGAAATGAACTTACAGGCCAAACATGGCGGTAAACTGCTTGACCAGCCTCCAAGAGGGAGTTGAGCAGCTCAAAAACGTAACCTGATCTAAAGCCTTTTTCTTCTTCTTCTTCTTCAGTTGTTCCATGGTTTCTCAAAATGTTTTTGTGGTGCCTTAGCTCTGCAGATGCCTCAGCAAAAGCAATACTTAGAAAAGCAAACGCAAGCACTGCAATCACAGTCACAAAAGCCTTGAATCTTGAACCAGTTTCAGCCATCAATTGCAGAACCCCACTCCTTTCATAATCAAGGATTACAACACTAATTAACCACCCAAAAATTCAAACTTGAAGCAATAATCAAGATCATACCATAACTATACTCACCTTGTTCAAAGCTTAATGAATATACTGCCCAATCTGTAAAAGATCAACACCTTTATGAATATAATACCTAATTATTCTCTTTGACTCTCAAGTCTGAACACACTATTATGCTGTTTCTCTCTCTCTCTCTCTTTCTCTCTCTATATGTACTTGATATATTTTTCTACTTTTAGCATTTCTAGTACTGAACGCAGAGCTCTCTCTCTCTCTCTCTCTGTGTACTGTGACTCTGTGACTATGCTTGTATTGTACGGAGTATTTGAAATCCTTGAATGGTATATGTATACAGACTGGTATACCTAATTAATGCCAATTAATTGCATGAAGATGCATCTGATGTTGAAGCTTTTGTTTTTTGAAGCTCTGCATATTATCTCTTTATGCCATTTAGAATATTCAATAAATATACAAAAGTTAGACAAAATGAATTGAGATTTTTTTTAAAGCCAAAAGCGAATCTATATTAACTAAAATAAAAAGTGAATGAATATAATTAGAGCGAATATAATTAGGAGGGACAACATTCAAAAAATAAAAATTAACTGAGAGTCTTGTGATCATAGCTATAATCTATATTATCAGGTTCACTGATCTCTTAATAAAATGATAAATTAAAAGCTGAAAGCTAGACATAATATTAAAGAAATTGGTTGACGGAATGAATTGAGAATTGATTATTGATGAAGTAATTTTAAGATTTGTTTAATATATATTAAATATTTTTTGACAAAAATTTAGAGCGATAACAAATTCTTTTTTTTTTTTCCTAATAAAAAAGTACGGAGTATGTTATTTTGTTGGGTTCAATGGCAATGAGTGGTGCATCTTAACTTGCAGAATGGATAATCAAACTAATAAAGTAAAGGCTTTCCCCTTAAAATTGATTTAGTCCCTCCACACTTGCTAAATTACTTCAAGCTCACAACTTTATTTAAATTAAAATAAATTAAAAATAAAGTCATTTATATCTTCAATAAGTGATTAACAAGATACATGGTGAAAGGTTTGATGACTAAATTTAAATAAATTAAATGTGGAGTCACACATTTTTCAATAAATAAGAATATCATGATTAAAATTAAATAACTTAAAGATAAAATTGCTTAATATTATTAAGAAAATATATTTATTTCACCAATCAATTAAGTGCATGTTGTAACGTTTTATTTCACTAAAAGTATAGTCGCTTATTTTTAATAAATAAAAATATTAATGTTTGATGACAAACAGTCACATATTGCATGATGTACAATTTAATGATCGACAGTCGCATGTTACTAGACATAAAATTAGATTCTTATTAAAGATAGCTCTTAAAAACGGGGACCATCTTTAATTTTATTGTTACATTCGCAGTATGCATAGACCGATCTAGTATGGAGGCAATGTGGCCAGTTACTCCTCTTCTTCATCCTTATATATAAAGACCTTGTATATATATATATATATAGAGTAATTTTTAGATACAAGTAAATAATATAGATATAAATTGTTCAAAGATGAAGTAACTTAGATGGTTAAATATGTATATGGTATAGTAAAGGTCTTATTTTAATCTTTCTTCTCATTAGATGAGATTAAATTTCTGACTCCGCTCCTAGTTATATGCGTGATCATTTTAATGTCTAAATTACGCAGGTGTACTCAAGGAATTAGATTACGTGTTAAGGTTAAAGACATGGTATTATATATATATTGTGGAGGTTAAGGTTGCAACCACCACTAGATAGTAGATAGTGATACAGATCAATCCATCCATCAACTCAACGCAGCACATAGAAATGATAGAATTATAGAAATGGATATGGAAGAAAGTCAACATCACTAATGGATTAGCTCAACTTACAAGACAAGTCGTACAACTACTACAGCGAGATGAGATTCGAAGGGTGGGCTGGTAGGGCATGAAGATTAAGAGGACGATGAATGGAGGTCTCATCTACATTTAAGCATTTAATAAAGTCTAGAGTGCAAATTATGTGAAATGACGTGGTTTACTATGCATAACCACCTTCAACTATGATTGGTTTTTCAGTCTTTTCATCATCATCGTCATCTTCATCCGCATTTACCGATTTTTTGCTTGAATTTTTCGCCTTTTCTCCGATCTTCAATCCTTCTAATCCGTCAACGCACGCTCCGCCGCCGCAGGGCAGATCCGGTGCCACCAGTGCATCCGTTTTATCTTCGTTTCCGCCTGCACCGGCTACAACCACCTCGTCGCCGGCAACTTCAGGAACTCCGCCGGCACCGGCTGGCTTCTCGGTGACGCAGCTGCCTGGACCGCCGTCGACTCCCTCCGTGATTCCGACGAGCGAATCGGGTGAATCTCCGGTGCGCGGCCACGGATCGTCCACGCAACTGTCTTCGGCTTCGTCGTCCGATGTGGAAATGATCGACCGCACGGCGCTCGCGGCCTTGAGGAATGCCTCTTTGATTGACTCCGGCGGCAGCGCACAATCTTCGAGGCCGGCGTCTTCTAGCCTCGGTGGCCGGATTTTATCTAGCAACCCTTCCTCGGTTGCCTCCATATTCGAATTCTAGATCTCTGATCTCTCGTGCCCTAGAATCGGTTATCGTCCCCGTAGAAAAACAGCAGACTGTAGGCTGGGCCTGGGCGTCATAGTCATAGTGAAAATTTTTTGTTTCCAGTACTGCCCTTCCTAGATATGATTGCAATTGACGCGTGGCACTCATTCCAGAGGGCGCGTATGTCAATGATTAATCCGTCTCCCCAGTCCCCACCGACACGGCGACACTGCCGCCTCATTGCTCGTCATTAAATTTATGAATAACTCGAAAAGACATCAAAATAAATAAGGAAGACTAACTAGAAAATGTTATCAATAATTGAAAATTGGTAACTGTTCCGAAAACGTGGCAAAAACCATTGTTATGCTGCTCTTAAAGTCTATGTTTTTTTTTTGTTTTTTTTTTTTTCTTTTGAATGTTATTGACTCTATTATTTTTTTTAACCTATTGAAACATAAAGAGTCACTTGATCTCATAACTTCTAACATGGGAGAGTCACTACATGTCATCTAAGCACAAGATGCTTGACCACTCAAAGTATATGTTAAATATTAATGATTAAAATTGTATTTTGATTCACAATTACATAATTATCATGGAATTGAACAAATTTGAAAATTGATGACCAAAATAGTAAAATCATAATAATCAATGGACCAAATTAGATACTCAATCTTTTATTTTTGTAAAGATAAGAAGACTGTTCGACGTTGAATCCCTTTCAATGGTACGACTGTACTGGCCTATCTGGACCACAGCAATGAACCGTGTGGGGTCACCATGTCAGAACAGTGAAAATCATCACATGGCAAAATGAACAATTGTATATAGAGCCATCATTGTTTGGACAGGATCCACCACTTAAGCTAATAATTCTATGGTGTGAAAAGAAAGACGAAAAAGAAAACAAGCTATCATCATCCTCATGTGTTTACACTAAGGTTGAGAATGCAGAAACAAACACAATGATGCACAGAAAAGCCATATTTTTTTTTTGAAAGCCAGAAAAGCCATATTTGTTGCAACAATTAAGAGCATATTTCAACACTCGCATCCTGCCGTTGATCTCTGTTGATGTCCCCTCGCGACATCTATGGTGTCCGGGATATACCTATGTCACGATAAACAATGGACCACTCACAACTCTGTTGAACATTGCTGCTAAAAAATGCATATATATGGTAACTAGATAGAGAATTCTGTAATGGTTTTGATAAGATGTTTGAATTGAATACTCACATATCTTCTTCGGGTTCCTTCTTGAGGGAATTTTTGGCTATACATTGGAAAGCCGCTTCCACGTTAAATCCTTCCTTTGCAGATGTCTCAAAGTAAGGTATATTATCGCCTTTAGAGGCACACCATGCCTTAGCCTTTTTCTCGGATACCTGCAGCCCAAGAGTGACTTGTATTTTCTTTAGCAAAAAGACATTAAGATGAGACGACTAATTGAGCATATTCGTTTAGAAGAGACGTAAGGAACTTACCACCCGGCTATTTCCACCATCAACATCCATCTTATTACCCAAAACAACAAATGGGAAGTTTTCTGGATCCGAGGGACTGGCCTGGACAGTAACGACAAACGGTACTATATCAGCTATTTATTGCAGGCATAAGAAGATGCCAAAGAAATTGATATATGTGGACTGTGACCTGAATTAGAAACTCTTCCCGCCAGTTGTTAAGATTCTCGAAAGATTTCGAGACATTGACATCATAAACTAGAACACAGCAATCAGCTCCTCTGTAAAACGCCACTCCAAGGCTTTGAAACCTTTCCTGCCCAGCTGTATCCCATATCTAAGGCAACAAATGATTGCCAAGTCCATTAATTAGAGGAGAACATGCATGAATAGTCATCCACGAATATGGTCGTTTTTACTTATACGATAAGGCATTCATTCTTTCTTCTTTTTTTTTTAACAGCACAGTTCGATAAAACACGATACAATATTCTCAACACCATTTTCAAGGGCTGCAGATTAATTGTATTGTAAAACATCAAGAGTGCGTGATTTGGAGTACTGAAATTCAAGAAAACAAAATAAAATAAACAATATCTTGACGAATATTATTGTCAATCATTCATCACTGTTTTCACTTTTCAGATGGCTTATTGAAGCATTCCCAGAAGGCAAAATAGAAAATGCATAAAATTTCACATCAAAGGTAGTTAGACCAACTGTGAAAGACTAATTGAGCATGCATGCTAACATTTGTGTTATCGTGTTTAAGTAGGCACAGCTTTCGCCTATCAGATTTTTTTCCTTGAGGAATATAAATTTTAATCATTCATCACTGTTTATAGATGGCTTATTGATTATTGAACCATTGCTAGAAGTCAAAATATAAAATGCACTAAATTTCACATCAAGGGTAGTTAGACCAACTGTGAGAGACTCATTGAACATGCTAATATTTGTGTTAGCGTTTAAGTCGTAGTCGCAGCCTTTGCCTATCAGATGTTTTCCTTGTAGATGGCTTATTGAAGTAATTGACCCATTCCAAGAAGGCAAAATATAATAGAAAATGCATTAACTTTTACATCAAGATCAGAGTAGTTACACCAACTGTGAAAGACTAATTGACATTTCTAATATTCGTGTAAACATGCTGCAAATCAAGTTTAAGTAACAATGGCCTTTAAGTACCCTACCTTTGCACAATTAATCATACTTTACACCTTATGACCCAAGCCTACAGATCATGAAAGAACAATATTGGTGTCCACTCAATAAATGCACATTTATTTTGGGAGCTCGAGTACTTCAAGTAGAATATATAGAAGACAAAAAAAACTCAAGAACCATCTAGATGATGAGCCTGGTATCTACAACTGCCAAAGATGGAATGTAGCAAATAACTGGTGTGGACTATGAATGAAAAGCCAAAGAGAATGTTCTAATGCTAAGAGGTGCATAAACAAGCCTTGATCGACTAATGAAAGGGAAATATAAGAACGGAAACAGAGACGTTTAAACTTGTGAAGTAGTGAATTAAGTCTGACCTGCAACGTGTACAATCTATCTTCAAACTCAACCTCTTTTGTCAAGAAATCAGCTCCAATGGTGGCTTTATATTGATGGCTAAATTTACCATTCACATACCTAAAACCAATCACATAAGAGACAATGTATTACAAGACACAGAAATCAGAACCAACTTGAAACAAGGAATGCATCTTAGCTTACTGGTTCATCAGAGAAGTCTTCCCCACCCTACACAGAAACCAAACAGTACAGTTTCTAGTTAGTTATAAACCCAACAACAAAAAAAAATCATCAATCCACATAACTATGATGCTTCAACATCCATGCACCATTTGTTTAGTTTAGCCAATTCCATAAATTTTGTCTCTTTCCAAATTAAGATTTACAAGACAAAAAGCCAAAGCTTCCATATTTATATTACTAGACTAGAAAGCTAAAACAGAACAGAAAAGTGTCAAAGTTTGGATTTTTATATTTCTTCTTTTTTTTTAGAAACATTTCATCGTCCGAAATCTTATAGACAATGAAACAACATAGGAAAGCTCATAAAGCAATCTAATTTTGTCAGGAATTAAAGAAAAAAGTACCCGCTGTCACCGAGGATTATGACCTTGAGAAGTGTACGCCTTCGAGATGCCATTCTCTCCGGCGACTAGAATTCCAAAATCTTCTTGCGATCAACTGAGAGGACGCTGGGGAGGGAGAGCCTGTTGACTTTATGAATGCATTTTTTCTCCTTTTTTTAAAATTATAAATAATTAATTAATTATAGACCAAAAAAACACCAGTCAAGGAATCAGGTGGCCGTAGCTTGACTGCTGGAGCGCAGTTGGAAATTTTGCAACGAAAGACAGCTTAGAGGGGATTCGGTTTCTTGTAAGATTCTTATGTACTTGGCTTGTCGTGGGTCCCAATACTTCTTTCATTTTTAGAAATACCCCACATAATTTCGAAAAAAAAAAATACTAAAAAGATAAAATATGATTCCCGTACTGATTATATGTTTAATTTTTATTAATACTTTTTTATTGAACTCATCATATAACGTTTGCTAGTGTAAATTATACTGAGTATTTTGTGTGTGTGTGTAATTTGTAAATTTACACACAAAAACATAATTTATTCAGGTCAACTGTCTCACCTAATAGAGGTGCCAACAATTCATCGAGAAAATTAATCACTATGTTGGACAGAACTCCCGACCCCTCACATGAACCAAACTAATTATTCCCGAAATATAACTTAACTAGTTAATCAACTCAAAAGACTTGAAACAATCATGTTGGTATACACAATTGTACTATGTATAAAAGGAATCGATATCGACTGAAATATATAATCTAACACAATAATATGCAGAGAGCAGAAGTGAAAATTTCTTAATGTCAGACATATTTGTTACACTTACACTGGATCCAATTTTAAGGTTCAAATAATCATTGAACAACAAACAAGATGGCGGCACAATAATGCCTACCTGAGACAACTATGAACAGAATGGCATTGCAATGCCAAACATCAAGAAATCCTATCTAAGGTTAGTCAGTTTCTCATGTTTCATTCATGGTCCCAATTCAACTTCCTTGGATTTCTATTTCTCTCACTTCTGGAGTGGTTCCTCGTCGGATTTCAGTACCGGGTTGCGTCTCTTGGGTTGTTCTTAAGCCTTCGCTACTCGAGCCAGAAGGATGAGGACCAAACTCGCTGGTTGGGCCGCTGCATTCGCTGGAATTATGTGTCTGGGTTTCTAACGCCATCTTCCTGAACTTCTCCAAGTCCTCTTTGTACTGTGTCGAGTCATAATCCGAGCTTCCAAAGGGTTCTTGAATCCCACTGTGTCCAGGTCTAACTCCCCCGATTAAATCATCCGCTGGTAAGTTTCCTTCTAAAGCTCGAACTATCTGCCTCAGAAAAAGTTGCAGTACAAGGAGGATTAAACGTGTTCCTTATGAAATGCAGGAACTCTACAAAGTGAAAAATGCCAATTCTTTTACATGATGTTCTGATTTGCATGTCTGTTGGATCAACTAGAAGAATTAAAAACAACAATTTATGTTTTCAAGTCATTTTACGAGGCATACATTTCGTCAGATAGCAGCCGGGTACTGTGAACATAACAAACACAAAGACGATTGAAACTTCACGACTAATAAAATCACTATGTACTAACTCTGGTTTGGGCAAATGAGATAATAGAAGAATTAACGATACCTGACTCATCCGAGGCCGACGCCGTGACAAATGGCGCACGCAGACAGCAGCACAAGTAACCATTCGGGTCATCTCCGTGGAGTCATAATTTTTCATTAAATTTGGATCAGCAAGAGCCTCAAAGTTGCCATCATCCAATGCTTGTGACAGTAAAGGTCTTGCCTAAACTCATGAAAATGTGTCACCTTCCCAAATACGTTTCCAGATTTTGCAATTAATAATTGAAAATAAAAGAAGAAGAAGAAATAAAGAAAGAAAGAAGCCCTTTATTCACTACACGTTAGCCAACTATGTATTACAGTGATGGGCTACATTAAGTCCATACAAAAACCAAAACTTATTTACTGATAATAAGACCCGTCAAAGTATCTGTATTCCTTGTAGGTAAAAGCATCTAAGCAACACAGCTAAAATATGTTCAACCTTCTCAGATTCAGGACAACAAGGCAACAAGCTAAGCATAGAGAAATGGCTCAAGATACCCTTAAAATACACATCAAGTAAGTCGCGACTCGCGTACCATTTGACTCCAGTCCAATTCAATAATGTGTGACAAAAATTAAGAGAGTATTCATTGCAGACGCCATCAATTCAAAAGTTTTAAACTTTGGAATAATAAACCTGTAAAGAAGACTTACCCAATCGACAATGTTATCATCAAGGTAGTATTGAGCTTTATCAATCGGTCGCCGCCCAGTAATCAGCTCCAAAAGCATGACTCCAAAGGAGAATACATCTGACTTTTCAGTCAGTTTCCCTGTAAGAGCATACTCAGGAGCTAAATATCTGCAAGAGGTAGATGTTCGTGAATGATAAGTAAGCAATAATGAAGATGAAAGTAATAATACAGGAGATTCAGACAGAATAAAACATTAAAACGCAAGCAATTTGAGGCAACCGCAGCCAAAACAGATTAATCAACAGAACAACAGGAAGGAAGCAGCTCTAATGAAGAAGAAATGCATCTTACCCAAAAGTCCCCATTACTCGTGTAGAGACATGAGTATCAGCATCAGGATTCAACCTAGCAAGACCAAAATCCGCCACCTGAATAAAGAATTAATACCAAAGTTCGTGATCAAGAAAAATCTTAGCATGATCATGCCCAAAAAAAAACACAGTATATAGTCCAGTAATATCAAGTAAAAGGATTCAAATTTTCACCAAGACCAGACAATTGCATGTTCACAAAAATATTTTATCATGCTGGGTGGGAATGACTTGTAAAGCAATAATCAATATAGAAACTGAACTTTTGATTTCTCATAATGCACAAACTTCCTGCTTTCATAAACAACTAATAGATTTGCATTTTGTATTTCCTGTCAAACTCATAAACAATGCAAATATGTATTCTTTCTTTTTTGGAAGGATAGTTTCACACACTTACATTAATTCATTCTAATCAACCCACACACATAATACAAAAACTAAACTTCTGATTTCTTCTAATGCACTTGAGAGGATTAGTGTCAGTATTCAGTAAAAGCCAGTGTGAGTAAAGGCTGTAAAGCAATCAAAGAAAAACATGTTATAGATGACCAAAAACTTCGTCAATGTATATACATAATACATGCACATAAAAATTTGAGTGTAGATACATGTTTATGACTCCACCTTAGGCTCAAAATTGTTGTCTAGAAGAATATTGGCAGCCTTGATGTCTCTATGTATGATCTTGGGACGACCTGCAAAATCAACAAAATTCAATACTACAATAAACAAAAATATATATATACACAATAAAATTTATTGCTAAGAAGCGTAGGATTTTGAAACTCACAGTCTTCATGCAAATAAGCCAGTCCTTTGGCAGAACCTAAAGCGATTCTCATCCTTATTTCCCAACTCATTGGAGGCAGCCCCTTCCCTGAAAAATGTTTTCACCTAGAGTTTTATGAAGAGTCACATGAAAAATGTAGAGATATCATTGCATATAGGGATACCAAAAGAGTCTACTATATCAATGCCTCTGAATTATTAGAAGGAAAAAACATTGAAACTCAAACTTTTATGTGAGGGTACCTCAGTAGAAGCTAGAAATTAATGAATTATTATTCAAAATCTAGAAATCCAAACTCTTCCCTTCTTCAGAGATAGTGTACTAACCATGTAAGTGGAACTCCAAAGTTTTGTTTGGAACAAACTCATATACTAGCAACCTCTGAGCCCCAGAAATGCAATGGCCCACAAGTGAAACAAGGTGAAAATGATGAACATTGCTAATAATTTCCACCTCTGCTTGAAATTCGCGCTCCCCTTGTCCACTACCAACTTTTAGTTTCTTAATCGCAACCTCTCTTCCATCACCAAGCACTCCTTTGTGAACATATCCAAAACCACCCTGACCAAGAAGGTTGGTATTGGAGAAGTTATCTGTTGCAATTGCTAATTCCTCATATGTGAAAGTAGATTTTGAGCAACTTGCGCCCACATTAGGGGTTTGTTGTGAAGACGGAGGATCAACTGGAGACAATTGAGATTGGAAAGTTGATACAATGCCAGGTTCAGCAGAAAGCTTTTGTGACATTCCAACTGTGTTGTTCGATGATGGAGGTACATTTGATGGCCAATTATGTGACTGGCTTGAAAAAGGGTAATCTAAGAACGAAACAAGCATTAGTAAATATCTCTGAAGGCCAAAAGAAACAAACCACAGAAAATCTGTAAGCAAACAAGTCTCTACTGTTAGAGTATTAATTTCAATGTTACTGAGACTAACATGAGCTCAACCTCAAAGAATGCAAAAATACAACATATGACATTATGATATTATGTGTGTCTATCTTGTTCATGCTTTGAAGAGGTCTACTCTGATTGCAGTGTTTATGCAAGTTATGATTCTCCAAACTGAAATAGATCTTAGACATCAAATTGAGCCAATGACAATAATCCAAAATAGCACACATTGGAACATGTGATTAATATGTATAAAATAAACATAACTATACAAATCTGGTACAAATTCAAGCCATTTGGCTACTTTGACATCTGTTATTATTATAATTAAGTACTAATACTAGTGGTTAAGGAGAGAAAGACAAACAGCATGTCCTACTCCAATTAAATTAAAATTGTTAGTGCAATTTAACAACAAATTAATGCCAGCAGACATTCTAGTAGAGCAGATAGTAAGGTGAAGCATTTGCTAAACCTAAAAATCCAATCTTTTACTAAAAATAACGATAAAGATCTCACCTTTGGGGCCTTGCTCAGAACCATATAAACCAAGAGCCCTCTTTCTCCTCTTGTACCAGAACACGAAAATGCCCACGCACACAAGCATAATAAGCCCACCTATGCCTATTCCGATTAGGAGCGCCATCCTTACCTGGTTGTTACTCGATATCGATGGGGGAGGAATGGCCGTGAAGCTCCCGTTTGCCCCCGGCGGCGGCGGCGGCGGAGCAGGCGGGCTGTCAGTAAGCGGCGGAGCGGCCGTGGCGTTCCCCGGACTAATTGGGTTATCGGGCAGCAGCATTGGAGGCGGAGCCTGCCCGCCCGCCGGATCATCCGAAGACATCGGAAAAGCTTCGCTGTATAAATTTCCGGCGAGATAAGCGGCGGAGATTCTCAAATGCAATCGCTTTTACCTTTCCGTTTTCTCCGTACTTTAATTATACTTTGTTGGGGTTGGCTGGACTGTATAGAAAGTGACGAAAAGAAAGAATTTTGAACGCAGAACGCAGCTTTTCAACACATGGAGAGCAACGTGAACAGTAGCAGCGAAGAAGATGATATGGAAAATGACCGAACGTAAAACGACACCGTTGTCTCGGCCGTAGCGCCACGGACAAAAATCAGCGCGTCGATTCCCATTTATGAATCAACATTCCTTTTACACACAACTGGATTTTTCCTCCTTCTACGATGAATCAAAGCCGACCACTTCGGATTCGACCTACATTATACATTATACGTCTGCATAGCCACACATTTTATCCATTTTATGATTTCCATTTCCAAAAAAAAAAAACACAAATAAAAAATACATAATTTTTTTTTGAGTACTATCAATTCTATTACAAGATAGAATTTGTTCAATATACTTTCTCCCACCACAGGTGAGACAAAAGCGCTAACTGAGCACAAGATATTTGACAATTAAAAATACATATTAAAATCGCCAAAATTAATCTTTATTGTTTTCAACAATTATGAATCTGTACATAAAAATAATTTTTAATAATATAAATAAAACGACAGACAAAGATTGGAGGCACGTGAGAGTATGGTTGCTTGTAAAAGGTTCTTCTGATTTGGTGAACAACCACTGAAACTTGTCCAAGTTGTACAGCTATTTTCCATCACTTAAATTATTTTTGGTTTTGATTCCTACCACAAATATTGAGTGTTTGGGTTTAAATTAAACTCTTTGTACGTATGTAAAAGTCTACGATTTTGTGTTTTTTTTTTTTTGAGTTCTATTGACTCGATTACAATGTAGTATCTGTTCATAACTACTTTCTCAACCTACCGAAGCATAAAGAGTCAACAGATGCCTCCACTGAGGCTCAAACCCACTCCCTTCCACATGGGAGTGTACACCGGGTGCCGCTTGACCACAAGGTCTTTGGCACGATTAACTAATTGTTGAGTTTTGAAAGTAAATTAGGTTAATTTATCTCCTCAAGCTCATAGACCCCAACATGTTCACACAATCTAGGATATAATCAGATAATGCCAATAAACTTGAGTTATTAAAAAATAAAAATAAAATAAAAAACTACATAATTGTCTGGTAAAGTTTATAATTAAGAGAAACTTGTACTGTTGTACACTTGTACATACTGTGTTTTCATGCAAGATGATGCACGGACATTGCATGTATTTTTGGTGTGTAATAGAAATGTTATTGTTTATATTTGGTCACATGAATAATTGTCTCTCTTTTGTTGGTTTGGTTTGTGTAATTTTGGTTAAATTAGTTAACCGGATATAATTAATTGAGAACTTTTTGATCGATTAATTTGGCAGTAGGTATTTAGATTTGGTGATATGTTGGTTTTACTAAAATTGAAATTTATGATAATCCAATTTTGATTAGTTTAAATGAATTTTGATTAATTTTACGCAACTAAATAACTAAACAATTATTACCGAAAATATGTTGGTAACTCGTAAAAAATGTAAAAACGTAGATGTGTATTTATTTGATGGTATAGTTACACGTGTTTTTAGTTAAATTACTCAATTTTACACATTCACCAAGTTCAGTGATATAGATTTTTTTCTCTTTTTTTTTTTTCTTCAATTTACTATTCACGTACAAAAAAAAAGGTTTTTGCAAATCATTGACTAAAATAATCAATACTTTGTTTTTTTTTGTTAGACCATGAGGTGTCCTGAATAAGGCCTAACTATATGAAATACTTTTAAGCTTGTACCATACTCAGACTAATCCTCATTCGCACCGAGCCGACCCAATTAAAAGGCAAAGTGCTAGTCACCAAGCCGGCTCAATTAAAAGGCAAAGTGCTAGTCAGATTGGTTTTTCTACACAAGAAAGGGTTCGAACTCCCGACCTCTCTTAAGGGACAAGAGTACACGTCAATAAATAACAATACTTTAATATTCATCTATACTGGCGACTATTTATGCCTGTTTACATCAATAAATAACAATAATATCTAAGTGACATAAACATGTCCACGGTGCATTCATGATTTATAACTTCTCTCATCCAATTCCATGTGTAATGGGGTCTAGTTTTTCCAAGAATGAAAGAAAGTGCTAATGGGGTCTTGAAATGAGTACTCCAGGTGTATCTTCCCCATGGCCAACCAAGCAAATCATGTGGTACCCTACTTGCATTTCCATCTAATAATCTATCATCTTTCACTCCCATCACAATAAAATATTAACAATATGTTCAAATTTGTATATATTTTTATCATTTGTTTTAATCAACGATCATCTACCTATATTTGTATTCAATTAAGATAGATTTTGTAACTAAACGTAAATGCTTCTTAAAACATACATTGTAACCTTGTTTTTAAAAATACATTTAGCACAACCAATAACGATATTAAAAATGATTATGTTCTTTCAATGGAATTGATGTATCAAGAGCCCATTTAGTAACTGTATAATTTATTCAATTTTATGTAAAACTAGTGAATTAGAAAAATATAAAACATTAATAAAAAAAACATATTTAATTAGATCAAGGAACCAACCAATGTCTAAAAAACAAAAGATGAAAAGTATTTATTTTAAAAATAACTAGTATTTTCACCCGTGCGTTGCACGGAATGAATTTGTTATAATATTTTAAGAAATATTTGAATCGATATACAATTATATAAATTATAACATCGAATATGAGTATGAATAAGTGTATAAATGCAATTATAGTATGAGTCTTCCTTGCATGCAACAAATATCACAAAAATTCAGTGTTCTAAAATAAGTGTATAAATGCAATAGGTAGATAATTTACATTATTGCATCATATTCATTAATTTAATTACTTGTCGGTTAGTTATTGCAAGATCTTGAGGTACACTTATATATTGATATTCAGTAAGTATAACTATATTAGAGAAAAATTTACATTGGAGTAATGGGATAATCAGTTGAGTAATTGTTGGTTGACCGTATAGCGTTGTGTTGGTGGAAGAAGATGATATATAGTGAAGATGATATTGCCCTTCACTATATATCATCTTCTTCCTTCAACACGTTGATATTCTCTGGACAAATAACTGTTGGAAAAATATTAGCATAAAATGGCATTTTACTGGCAATATTGTGGTACAAATATATGTGGGGTCCACTTTCGATTTGGGTCGGGTCAAAGTGGATTCGTGTTCTTCGTAGTTAGACGAAAAGATTGATATATTGTACGCTCAAAACTGATAATGGGTGAATGAGAAATTGGTTCTCAAAGTTGACCCATTTGAGTTAGAAAAATATAGAGAAAAACCTTTCAAGTAACTTTTGTCCCACATTGGTTTGAGAAGTGGTTTGCACCACTACTTATACAATATTTTTCTAAGGCTTATTGAATTGTATAACATAGAGGCTCTCTCTCGCGCGCAGGGGGGTGCAAATGAAATCCCAAAATGAACTTAAAAAGGCTTGACTCGTGCGCCGACACCTGCATGCACGAATGTCGTTCAGAAAATTGGCTGGCCTTGCGGGTTGAATTATGCCAAATTTTAATATTTTTTACAATATTACGCAAACCATACCATAATACTATCGGTCTATTTTGGGGGGAGTTAAAACTGAAGATATTGTTTTTATTAATAGTATAGATTGCATTGCAGAGAAATATATATACTGAATTATTACCATTAGTAATTCTAATCTAGAATTGTATTACGAATAGGAACGTAGGGAATAATATATTTTATTAGGAATTCTATTTTAATTTACAATTGTATTAGGGATAGGAATTGTATTACCGTATTTTACAATATTACGCAAACCATAATATTATAGGTTTGTTTTGGGCGAAACTGAGGATATTGTTTTTATTAATAGTATAGATTGCATTGCAGAGAAATATATATACTGAATTATTACCATTAGTAATTATAGTCTAGAATTGTATTACGAATAGGAACGTAGGAAGAATATATTTTATTAAGAATTCTATTTTAATTTACAATTTGTATTAGGGATAGGAACTGTATTACCATATTTTACAATATTACGCAAACCATAATATTATAGGTCTGTTTTGGGCGGGAAGTTAAAACTGAGGATATTGTTTTTATTAATAGTATAGATTGCATTGCAGAGAAATATATATACTGAATTATTACCATTAGTAATTATAGTCTAGAATTGTATTACGAATAGGAACGTAGGAAGAATATATTTTATTAAGAATTCTATTTTAATTTACAATTGTATTAGGGATAGGAATTGTATTACCATATTTTACAATATTACGCAAACCATAATACTGTAGGTCTGTTTTTGCGGGAAGTTAAAACTGAGGATATTGTTTTTATTAATATAGTATAGATTGCATTGCAGAGAAATATATATACTGAATTATAACCATTAGTAATTCTAGTCTAGAATTGTATTACGAATAGGAACGTATGGAAGAATATATTTTATTAGAAATTATATTTTAATCAAAACTGATAATGAGTGAATGAGAAATTGGTTCTTAAAGTTGACCCATTTGAGTTAGAAAAATTTAGAGAAAAACCTTTCAAGTAACTTTTGTTCCACATTGGTTTGAGAAGTGGTTTGCACCACTACTTATACAAGAGTTTTTCTAAGGCTTATTGAATTTTATAGCATAGAGGCTCTCTCTCGCGCACAGGGGGGGTGCAAATGAAATCCCAAAATGAACTTAAAAAGGCTTGACTCGTGCGCCGACAACTGCATGCACGAATGTCGTTCATAAAATTGGTTGGCCTTGCGGGTTGAATTATGCCGAATTTTCATATTTTTTACAATATTACGCAAACCATACCATAATACTATCGGTCTGTTTTGGGGGGAGTTAAAACTGAAGATATTGTTTTTATTAATAGTATAGATTGCATTGGAGAGAAATATATATACTGAATTACTACCATTAGTAATTCAAGTCTAGAATTGTATTATAAATAGGAACGTAGGGAAGAATATATTTTATTAGGAATTCTATTTTAATTTACAATTGTATTAGAGATAGGAATTGTATTACCATATTTTACAATATTACACAAACCATAATATTATAGGTCTGTTTTGGGCGGGAAGTTAAAACTAAGGATATTGTTTTTATTAATAGTATAGATAATAATAATAATAATAATAAGACAATTCATTAGTGATATAAATCATAATACATAGCATCATGAATAAATCATTGTGGAATGACATGTAACTCCATGCAATTAGCTAAATAAGGGTTTATTTACCAATTAAATGGGCGGCATGATTTACATACCGTTTAAATGACCGTGGATTGAATATCACAAAACTAAATCAACTTATCCTTTCAAATGTTTCACTCTCCGGGCACTTCCTCGTGGATCTCATTCACAACTTGCAAACAATCAATCTCCACGTGAAACCAATCCACCCTAACCTTAAGTTAGCTTATGACTTCTCGCACATTGACTTTAGCCTTCCAATCTATGGAAAACCCACCGCAATCGCACCACAAAACATTGTCCATTCATCATGCAATGTATATGATAGGTTATTCGTGCATCGTTGGTGGAGAATAAAACTCTTTCAAAAATTAGATAAAGGGTTGAATAGATAATTTTTTTGTAGCCGCGAGCATGGATGCAGGGACAAAGAGATGTCATCACCTTACACTTGTGCACACGCACACATTGTATATAGTATAATCATGATAATTGATATTAATATTGATTATATTCAGTATAATCATGTATATTAATAATATTTCTGTGATCAACTACAAATCAATAGTTAGTGTATTAAGCATACCTCAAATCAAGAAGATTCAAATAAAATGATTACCATTACATATAGAAAAATGAACATTAGTATAAAATATTATTCATACATTAACTATGCCAATGGGACCTTGAAAGTTATACTCACTACATAGAATATGAGTTTGTAGTCCATGCCCCAGGGCCCAGCCCACAACTTGGAAAATGTGTAGGCATGCCCAGGCCACCACGAAAATGGTCAATGCATGTCATGGTATTTGGTCCATATTCCAAAGCTAATAGTAATATTTTATTCTTTATTTTATCATTTTTGAATATTATGTTATGTCATGATATTCAAACTTAATCTTATTATTTTGTTAGAGCAATCTTGATAAAGGTTTGTTTTTTTTTTTGGTTAGTTTAGTGGGGAGAGATGAAAGAGAGGAAAACAAAGAGCAAAAACCAAATAAAAATAAAAACTAGTAATTTACAACTTGTGCACAAAATATGCACCAACTCGACTTTAAAAAAAAAAAAAAAAAAGCCCACAAAAAACTCATATGGAAATTAGCTGCAAAACAAATAAACAACAAACAAATTCACAAAAAGTTTAAAGGATAAAGTAGATAAATACTACGTATTTATCAATGGTAACATTGCTAAGAGCAAGTATTCGATGGTATTGGGGGCAAGTATACGAGGGTATTTATTTCCATGCACGGATAGGGTGCGAACATTACACGAAGTCTGTTGCCGTGGCTGATGGCTCGTTTTCCACAAGCCACAAGGCCCGAACGACGACGTACAGGCGTCTCCCGTTACTCCATAGTCAGATATTCGTCAACCTAAATAACCGATTAAAAACCCAAAAAAGGAGCCAACAGTTATTCTCCAAAAAATTACACATTCACGCCTCAGTTGAACACTTCGCCCGGAAAATTTAGAGAGAGAAAGCTTTAGCGGATACGCGCACTCTCAAACACAGGAAAACCTACCCGCCTCTGGCTCAGAGGATCAAAGTGAATCATTGAAGTTTCGATTCTGATTTTAGCATTTCAGAGGAATTTGGAAATGATCGCGATTTGTGCAGGATTTCTGCTGTTTAATCGATGAGAATTGCCAAGTTTTTTGGAGGGAGTGAGCGGTTGAATTGAATTGATGAGAGTTTAGAGAAGTTGGAGGATTGATTGATTAGTCGAGGTCCGAAATGAGCAGCGACAGGCAGGCGGTGACGGTTCGGGACCTCGCCGAGGAAGCAAAAAAGAGGATTGTGTTTCTCATTGTTTGCGTCGTCGGACTCTCCTATCTCATGTCTTGTGAGTCTATTGCTCTTCTTCTTTAGTTATCGTTTGCTATTTGTTTGATTTAGTCTGACTGAGAATGATTATTTATATGCTTGGTTTTATGGAGCGTGTCCTAGCAGAATAATTTTAGTAGCTAAGATCAGCGCACATATCATTAGGTACATGTACAACTGGGATTATACAATAAAGACCTTCAGTTTTGTGCCTCTTTCCTACAAAACATGTCGTTAAGGTCACCGTATTTGAGATAAATCTAGCTTCAATGAGCAATCTGCTTGCTATATTTCCAGTTTATTAATCATGATTGCTAATTTTTTTAAATGTTTATTTACTGTATAAAAATTTCCACTGCTTATTTGAATATAAAACTAAGCTGCTTTCTTTTGGAATCTGTGTAATCTCTCTATTAATATACAGTGACAAGCTCTTCAGTTTTAGTCAACCTGCCTGCTGCTGTTCTCTTGATTATCTTACTTCGCTATCTATCTCTGGATTTTGAGGCACGGTGGAAAGCTGCAAATTACAAAGGAAAATCGTTCACCGCAAATAGTGATTTTCAGAGAAGACAAGTTGAGGGTCCAAAAAACCTTAATGAGAAGTCTGAATGGAGGAAGAAAGTGAGTTCTCCTATTGTGGAGGAAGCAATAGATCAGTTCACAAGACATATAGTCTCTGAGTGGGTAACAGACCTCTGGTACTCTCGTATAACTCCTGATAGGCAAGGTCCAGAAGAGCTTGTGCTGATTATGAATTCTGTGCTGGGGGAAATTTCATGCCGAATGAAAAATGTGAATCTTATAGATCTTTTATTAAGGTATACACTTTTGGTTCTGAAGATGTTATTGACAGTTATCCTTTCATTATTGAGTATTTGCTATCTAGTCATTTGCTTGCTTGCTTGCGCAGGGACAGCATCAATTGTATATGCAGCCATTTGGAGCTTTTTCGTGTTTGTAAGGTGAAGATTGAAAAGCAACATTCAAGATCTTTAACCATAGAAGAGCGAGACATGGAGCTTAAGTCAGTGCTGGCTGCAGAAAACAAATTGCATCCTGCTTTATTTTCTCCTGAAGCTGAGCACAAGGTACTCTGTACATCATATTATCCAAGTTGCTCTTTCCTTAGTTCTACCTGTTCTGTGAATATTTATACTCTTGGGATGTGTTAATTAGGTATATATTTCGGTTCGAGTACCTGCAGGTTCTCCAGCATCTTATGGATGGACTTATTTCATTGACATTCAAGCCAGAGGATCTACAATGTTCTTTATTCCGCTACATTGTCAGGGAGCTTCTTGCTTGTGTAGTAATGCGGCCTGTATTAAATTTAGCTAACCCAAGGTAAATATATTTTGTATTTTGGTCTCCATGTTTGAATTTTCTTGGCTTTTGTTCTTTATATCTCTGGAAACTTGATCACAGATTTATTAATGAGAGGATTGAAATTCTAGTGGCTTCTTCAAAGAAGACCGTAAAAGTTACTGCAGCAGCACAAGTTCAACCCCAGTCCAAGACAAGTGGATTTTCAAAAGTATCTTCAGACAATTTTTCTCCTTTTATAGATCCTTCTGTTAATGGTGTTGAACTTGTACAGTTGAAAAAGGATCAGTCTGATAATAGTGTGGTGAACAATGCAATGCACGATGTGAATGGAACTGAACTTTCAAAGGATCCATTGCTTTCAATTGACACACGATCAACAAGGTCTTGGAGTAACTTGCCAACACAACCTCATTCTGATGATGGAAGACTTGTTCAGCGCCATCACTCTGGAGGTGAGTGGGGTGACATGCTAGATGTGTTTTCTCACAGAAAGGCTGAAGCACTGGCTCCGGAACATTTTGATAATATGTGGGCGAAAGGGAGAAACTATAAAAGGAAAGAAGAGAACAAACAGGTGGCTGATCCAACACAACAAAGTTCTATAGGCACATCCAAAGCAGTGAGCAACTCAAAAGCAATTACAGGGCAGAATGGAAGGGTTGGAGAAAACAGGGTATCTGAACAATCAGTTACATATAATGGTTTTCGTCATGGTGATTGGAATAAACTGAGTAGTTCTAATTCATCCTATCAGGAGGATGATGAACATGATGACGCGCTATCTGATGAGGATGCACCAGGGAGCAGTTCGTATTCAACTGAAGAAGAAGAAACTAGTGTCGGTCTTGGCTCTCCTGTTGTTAAAGTTTGGGATGCTAAAAATAAAAGAAATGTTACTCACATTCATCATCCACTTGAAAGTAGGGAAAGCAAAAAGTCAAGAAGGAAAGGAAGTAAAGGACAAAATTATTCTAAACGATTGAGTAAGACATCATCTGGATGGAAGAGGTCTAGATTGAGTAGCCAGAAAGATCATGTCTGGCAAGAGATTGAAAGAACAAGCTTCTTATCAGGAGATGGACACGACATACTGAATTCTTCTAAAGATAATCTGAAACATGAACAGTTAAGTGATGATTCTGAGGCAGAAATGTCTGGTAGAATTTCTAGTGGAGCAACTGCAACATCATCTGTCTCTACAAGCAATTTATTCGAAAATCATAATTTGGACACTAATACTGCAAAAACTTCCATAATTGCAGATGCTTTTTTGAAATTAAGATGTGAGGTAAATAGCTTGCTTACTCATCTCTTGTTTACTTGGCATTCTCATTTATCAGCTATGGTACTAGATGTCTGAAGGAGTGAAGGCTGTGATTCCATTTCCTGTTGCAGGTATTAAGTGCCAGTATTGTAAAGAGTGGCACAACAACCTTTGCTGTTTATTCCATATCTGTTACAGATGCATACAATAATAATTGGTCAATAAAAAGAAGGTACTTAAGATCTGAAAGTTCCTTCCTCCCATCTTGATTTAACCTTTTCATTTCAATATGCTTTATGATGTAACTGATTTACTTCTTCCACTGACAGGTTTAGACACTTTGAGGAGCTACATAGACGTCTCAAGGAGTTCTCTGAATATAATCTTCATTTGCCACCCAAGCATTTCTTCTCGACTGGCCTTGATGTCCCAGTCATCCAGGAGCGGTGTAAATTGCTTGACATGTATCTGAAGGTCATCTTTACCTTCCGTGTCTCGATATTTCTTTTCACACGTCATAATTTAAATGGAGCTATTGATGTTTGCTAATTGGGGCTATTTTGTTCACTTCTAGTTTCAAAACTTAAGTGTTGTTTATAGTTTGTTACATTTGGTCATAAACCTCTAATTGATCTTCACCTTATGCTCTGGTCCCTCAGAAACTTTTGCAGCACCCAACTATTTCCAACTCCATTGAAGTATGGGACTTCCTTAGTGTTGATTCTCAGGTTGAAATACTCTAGTGTTGTTGTTGTTATTATTATTATATATTTTATTTATTTTGAGGTTGATTCTCTATTGAACAAAAAGAGTTTTTTCTAATTTTCAAATCCGTCATTGCACAGACATACAGTTTCTCAAACTCTCTGTCAATCATTGAAACACTGTCAGGTAAATGATGTGCTTTCATAATGTGTCCTCTGCTTTTTGGTACCAATTCATTTTAACCAGTTTATATCTTTTTCAGTTTTAGTTGATCCGGATGAATCAGTACATGAAAGGGATAAAGAACATATGCAAAATATAGGCCCCAGGGTTGATCCCCTATCCTCCAACAGAGGGTACATTAAGGCTGGAAACAAGGATCTTACGGTGAGGATGAAGCCTAACCATGTGGTAGATGCCTCTAGATTAAATTATAAATATGTACCTCCAATAAAAAAGCCGGACAAAGAAAATGGGAAGGCATTTGAGGACTCAAGCAGTGATTCTGACAATATGGTGCAGAAGAATAAAGTTTCTTCCTCTAAAATTGAGAAGGCAGTAAAAGTGGGTGATGCTACTGCACATGTATCATCTGAGTTGCTTGTTAATACTGCAGATGATCCAACTCTTCCAAGTGAGGTAGTCTCTGACAATAGGACATTCTGTTTATAGACATCTTTTTATTGTATTAACCTTTGCTGTGCTTAGTTTCATTATATTTAATATTGAACTCTTTGCATGTTTTCTGAATTTTGCTGACTCAAGCTTTCACTCATTTAAATTAATGGTTTAATTTAATTTAATTTATTTTATTATTTATTTTTATTTTTGCATTTTAGCATGCTTGTGATCAATAAATAATAACTTTGATAGTTTACTTGTTGAATGCAGTGGATACCGCCAAATTTGAGTGTGCCAATATTAGACATGGTGGATGTTGTTTTGCAGCTTCAGGATGGTGGATGGATCAGGTAATATAATACATGTTCAAATCTGAAAATCCTTGCATCTTGGGATTAGCTTTTGAATTTCAACGTGTCTAAGGTTGCTTTTTTTCAAATTTCATTTTTATGATTATAGCTGTCACTTTCCAAATAACTTCTCTGAGGCATGAATTAACTTTCTGAACAATTGCAGGAGGCAGGCATTCTGGATTGCAAAACAAGTGTTACAATTGGGAATGGGTGATGCATTTGATGACTGGCTAATTGAAAAAATCCAGCTTCTACGCCAGGGGTCAGTTGTTGCTACAGGAATCAAGCGCATTGAACAGGTATCGTTTCATGCCATTATACACACACACACACAGGTTCCTAAATATACAGATTCACCACATTGCAATTTTTCTTTTTTTCAGCACAGTACACATTTGACCTTTTCTTGAGCATCATTTTATTTGCCGAAGTTTATGAACTTTACTTAGTAGTGATTATATGAATGCATTACACTGAATTATAATTCAGCAAGCTAGTTCAGCTATAGATGTTGCCTATTAAGAACTTTAAATATTTCTTTCGTTGAACCTGTGAGGGCTTATGGTGATTTCACCTATGTCTATCCATATGAATGAAAAAATGTGTTAGTTCCTTGAAGTCTTTGAGCAGTAGTTTCATAGCTTCTGAAAACCAAGGTTATGTACTTGATGTATATGTTTTGAATTTGCTGACTTCCTGAGTTGTACAGATTCTCTGGCCTGATGGTATATTCATAACAAAGCATCCAAAAAGACAACGACCTGTCCCCACTGCAAGTCCATCCCATAATTTATCTCCTGGCCAACCTTCTACTCCACTATCTTCACCCAAGATGGAGGAAATCCAGAAGCTAGATGAGATGCAACAGGAGGAAGCAGAGAGACGAGCAAAACTAGTTTATGAGCTAATGATTGGTACGCCATTTCGCCTAATCCTCTAGATTGTTTCAGCATTCTGTCCTTCGCTTGTAAAATGTTTTGAGCTCAGTGAGGGTATCTTCCAGATAAAGCACCAGCTGCTATTGTGGGTCTTGTTGGTCGTAAGGAATATGAACAGTGTGCAAAGGATCTGTATTTCTTCATTCAGGTGATTATCATTTTCAATTCCTGCCAATTCAAATCCACATCTTGATGCTCACATGTTGAACTACATTCAGCATCCTCATTTGATTTTTTTTTTCTTTAACTTTCATCTTAATTAGTATGCTGATAGATTTGACTTGTTCTAATATATTCCATTCCTTCCTCTTATAGTCAACCTTTAACATATGGTGCCTTTTTCGTCTGCAGTCATCTGTTTGTCTGAAGCAATTAGCCTATGATCTTGTTGAGCTGCTGTTGTCATCTGCATTTCCTGAGCTGGATTATGTGTTTAGGGAGTTTCGTGAAGAGAAAGGGAATTTTGGAGAACTTAGAGTGGATTAGCACACGATCATTTGATTAAAACATTTTGAATTTTCATAGTTTGGAAGTTTTGTTTTTTTTTTTTTTTGGGTTTACTTTCACCTCGCTGTATAGTTTCATGGTTGTGTTTACACTTCACAGCAACCCACAAATGTTTGGAGTGCAGGTTCATTAGGCTAAATAGGGGTATAGATTTTGGTTTCCTTCACAATTCCAAAGCGCCATGTTCTCGAGATTGATGCAAACGCATGATAATATGATTATATGAAGAGTTGCAATTGTTGCTGAAAGTGTTCTTATCCTGGAGAAATTTTCCTTATTTTATTGATTGTATGTATTACAGATAGTCATATGTACCTATTTGAGCTTTTCATGTTTTAAAGCATCCTGTCCGTCCATCTTATAAAATTACTGAAATGTTTATTCTGCATTAGCTATCCAAATACACGCCATAAACAGTCGACGGAAATGAACAACGTTCAATTAATTCCACAGCATATTATTGAAGTTGGCAATGTTCACACGGCTGGAAATTTGCAGCAATGTACAAACTAAACGTAACCGAAACAATCCAGACCTGGGTTTACATAGAACGGCGCAGTTTGAGTTTCTAGAGCTTAATCGGACCAAGACTTCTCCTTGAACTGTTGACACGGCTTATAGTAGGCGGTGGGAGGGAGAACTCAGTGTACATGTCCATGAAAAAGGTGTCCACAATGTCCAGGTAAAGCGGACAGTTGAGTCGAGAATAGTAGTGCAGAACTTCTTCAATGTCCAACACTTGATCCACATCTTCCATATCCATCATCTCCAGCTCCTCCATCTTCTTTGCCAAACTCCGACTGCTCCCTTTATTCCC
Organism: Ipomoea triloba; assembly: GCF_003576645.1. NCBI lineage: Eukaryota > Viridiplantae > Streptophyta > Magnoliopsida > Solanales > Convolvulaceae > Ipomoea > Ipomoea triloba. The sequence continues at coordinate 403,512 of NC_044917.1, read as the reverse complement.
ACACTGCGAAAACGCCTCTCTTCTCGATCTTTTCACTTCATCATCACACCTCCTCTCTTCTTCGCCATCTTTCGTCCTTTTAACATTCTTTTGGATCGCAATAACACATTCACCACTCCCTCCACTTCGCTTTTTCCCAGATTCTGTCTTCTCAGACTCCCACCGTTGAGACCAGCTTCTGTAGAAATCATCCAGCTCTTTAATGGCGCTGTCTGAAATCCTGTTGACGCTCTTTAATTGGGGGAGTTGATCGGCATTCTTGTAGCCCCGAAACAGGAACGATTTCAGGGTTTCGAGTGTTTTGAGTAGGAACTTCTTTGTCTTATCAATAGTTTTCTTCAAAAACACTTGCGCCGGCTTAACTGTACTAATCGTTTTATATGGCTCGCTCATCTTAGACGTACGTGATGAGAAAGAATGGCGACAAACGACAGACGGTGGAGGTTTTGCTGTTTTTGGGTATTACAAAACTTACAATTCAAGACAAAAAGGGGGAAAACAGAAAGGGAGTTTAGAGGTACATTGTGGTCTGTTTTTGTTTCTCTGCTCCCCCCCTTTTTGTTCTTCTTCTTGCTTTTATATACTACTGTTTCTGCTCCTATTATCATCACCAGTCTGGCCCTAGGCCCCCCTACACCACCCTGCAATCCAGTTGGAGATAATCACCCCAGAATTAATGGCCGTTTGATTTGATTTGGCAGTCAAGTGATCAAGGGTGCAGAATACATACGTCTCTTCACAAAGTGGCTAATAACAGGATTAGGTTGACTGTCTGTTTGCTCAAGTACATGCTGTGCCATTTTTTAATGTTGTTATGTAAACAAATCAAGATTAGGAGTGGGGTTGGTGGATTCTTACTATGCTTTTTGAGGGAATATCATTCATTTAATCCTCTATATAAGTAAAGTCAGGATATATATAGAGAGTATAACTGTGTTGTAGATTATCTCTCAAATAATTGTTAAAATATGATCATGCACAATGGATGATGGGGGCATGTACATGAGGATCTTTGCAAACTTTGTGAAAGAGTATATCATGGTTGCAATTACATCTTGCATAACCTCGGGTGCTTGCTAAGCTCTATACTTTTTTGGGGGTCTAACCCCTCCAACCCATTCAAAAAAAAAAAGAAAAAGAAAGACATATACTTCATACCTTACTCCAGTGTGCTAGCTACATGCTTTGTATTGTACTTGCTTGTTAGTGCATCAAAAACTGTATCAAATTTATTATTATTTTTCTTAGTTTTTGTTTTGCTATCGACGTGAAATGAGACACAAATTATATACTACTAGATGAAGGAAGCTCATAACATGTCTATCGATTCAAGAACTGAACTAACAATTCTCAAAATACATAATTACCAATATCATGAATTACCGACACGCAATCAACTAAAAGAAAAAAAAAAAAAACCCCCCACAAACACAATAATATATACCTACTTTATATTCCATATAATTTAATAGTTTGTTCATGCTTCTTCTTATGCTTTTACTTCTTTTAGTTGTTAGGGAAAGACACTTAATCGGAGGCCCCAAGCTTTAAAGAAAGTGGTACCAACGTTGGTTGGATAGGTGAAGGAATGTCACTCTCCTACAGCCTAAGCTTTTGTTCCTTTGCCTTTGTAACTATCTCTACAGTTAGGCTGCATCGTGCCCATAATTAAATGCCGACTGCTACTGCACTCTGCTTCTTCACTTTGTTTATTATTTACGAGCCTATTTGCTATAGCATTTAACGGGATCTCCAAACTTTTATTTGGTGCCAGAATTCGTGATGTGTTGTCGATCATTCTACGTGAGCTTTTATATGTTTCACTCTTCAACTCAACTCTTCTAATCTTTTTGTCTAATATACTAAAAACTTGAAGCAAGCCCCATGGGCTCTCTTGACAAGGGTTTATGGTGTATGTGTGTGAGTTTTTGTATCTGGTCTATAATTCTAAGTTCACTGTTATATGTAGTATCTATTCATATATACTTTCTCAACCTATTAAAACCCAACGAGTCAATATCATCTTATTAGGCTCAAATTCATAACTTCTCATTTGGGAGAGTCACTCCATGCCACTTGACCACAATATCTTTGGCACTTATAGTCATTTATAAATGGACTTGAAAGCACACAATATTTCGAAGTTATGCTAAAGCCCATGCAAGTAAGGAGAAATCGTGGGCCTTGTTAAGAGCCTAATATAATTGGGCTAATTTGTTTGGCCCAAATCCACGAGACCCAACCGTTATAAACGAAACCCTCATAAGTACTTATCTCGCCTAAACCCTAGGAATATAAACGGAGTTGGAGTGTTTGACAGGGAGCTAAGGTGCCTGCAACTGCATAGCAATGGTAAAAACTCCTTTCTCTCTCTCTATCTCTCTCTGTAGACGTGTATGTGTACCTACAGTACCAGATCTGTGATTGAGTGGATATGTCGTTGTAATGATAAATACAGGGGAAGGGAACAGGGAGCTTCGGAAAGAGGAGGAACAAGACTCACACTCTCTGCGTGAGGTGTGGCCGCCGGAGCTTCCATCTCCAGAAGAGCCGCTGCTCCGCATGTGCTTACCCCGCTGCACGCAAGAGAACATGTTAGCCTACTTCTTTTGCTCTTAGCTTATCTGCTTCGATAGAGTTCATTGTTTTACTCCGTTTATCTGTAGTGGAAATGCTTAATTTCGAGTGATTCCCTGAAATTTATGTTGTAGACAACTGGAGTGTGAAGGCGATCCGTAGAAAGACCACCGGAACCGGCCGTATGAGGTATCTCCGCAACGTGCCCCGCCGTTTTAAGACTAACTTCAGAGAAGGTACTTGCTACTCTACCATTTTAGTCTTTATTATTGTTCTATTCATTTCGAAGTTTTTGATTGATTAATTTTGCTGATCCAAGAAAATTTTGGTTTGATTATTATAGGTACTGAAGCAGCTCCAAGGAAGAAGGCAGCAGCAGCATCTGCTTGAAGGCCTTAGAACAAATGAGATTTTGTGAGGGCTGCTTAAATTGTAACTTTTCATTTTGGTACTTGCAGTATTAGAACAAATGAGATTTTGGTACACTTTATTCCAATGATTTTGTTCCCATTACTATATCTTTCAAAATTTAAATCCAGATTTTGATTATTGATATGGATGGATAAGAAAGTTCTATTGAATTTAGTTTTCTGTTACATTTAGATGCTAATCTTGTGTTATGTTTTAATGAATTCTGTGATTGCCTAGCCAATTCCCGAGCTAGTATAATGTTCCAAGTTTCCTTTTGGTTGATTAAATCTTCAATTAGTATTGTGTGGATTTGGCCATGGATGAATAGTTACAGAAATTCATCTCTGGTTTTCATTTGGATAGTTGCATGAGCTGTTGATGATGGTAGTATTACTCTATGCAATGGATAGATTGCATTGTGTATAGCACCACCTGCGATGTAAAGAAGGGATCTTTTTATATTATGTATTTGGCCCGTATTCCCAAATATGAATGTGTTTCCTTTAGTCATGCTGGTAGGTCAACTGAGCTATATGCTTCCTTGTATAGTTGTATTTGCTTCTAATGGATGGCCGGAAAAGGTTCCATTAGAATAGGAGAAAAGAAACATGTTTATTATAGATGCTTAGTGAATGGATTAATCTTTTTTTTTTTCTTCTCTGTGAGGGATCTACCATGAATTAAAGCTAGTTGAATTTTGATTTCAATGAATGTAGTACAGTTATGTATGAAACATAGGAGTGTAAAATCTTCAAAGAAAATGCATTTTCTTGTAAAAAAGACGTCTTTTTATTTAAGCATATAGTTCATTTGCCATTGTTTTGTTGTGTAGCACAATAGAAAGCTTTGAGCATGAATTAGTTATAATTGATTACAATTAAAGCATTGTGGAAGAAAGGATTAGTAGTACTTCATGTTGGCATTGCCTTGTTCAGAAGAATGGCATAAGGTATGCAATAGAATCTGCTACATTTTCTTCAGTGTAAATAAACAATGACAATTAACAGAGGATATGGAAAGATTGGTTCTTGGTTCAGAGTTTCAGACCACTTCTGGGCATTTCACAAGGAGAGAATTGAACCCATTGGACTGCTAGTTCATAGCCAAAGTTCAGTCACAGTTGTAGTGACTTGATCAGTAACCACCTCCCCAACACCCTCAATGCTGGATTATCAATGAATGTATCCTACATTCTTCAAGTTGTCATCTGACTATTCTTAGTGGCCTGAGGATGCTAAAACATTATGCTCCCTCAGACGTCTTTGAAACTGAGCTAAACGCCCCTGCAATTGCACTATGGCAGCAGCCTTCTGGGAAAGTATTGAGTTCAATCGAGATATGTAAGAATCTAACTGATTTCCTGGTTGATCTGCCTCGACTAAAAGATTCATCTCCTGAATTACACACAAACTTACATTCATAAATATACAAAAAATGTTAAAGACTACCCTTTAAGGCACAGCCTCTATATGATAAGCAAGTTCATATCGTTACTGACCTCTCTTACAATGTCCATAGTTTCTTCTACCTGTCTCCTATGTGCATTGACGAGATCCTCCTCTTCCTGCAAGGATGCAACACAGAGTTATACAGAATGTAGCTATAGAAACCTATAAATTTTCAAGCTCACAAAAACCAAACTCTTTACCTTTAGGAGTGAATTTAGATCATCATTGTCATTAATCTTAGGTTCTGTTCTAGGTGGCTCCTTCCACTTAGTTTGGTCATTACCCCGCCTCATTTTCTCTTCTGGATTGGAGATACTGAATGCCTCAACTTTTACATTCCTTTTTGATATTGGCTTCTCTTGTTCGTAGAAGTCCTCATAGTCATCTTTCTCTGTTTGTTCAGGCCATGAATCACCTGTATCATCTTCATATGTTGATGCGGAAGGTGCTACCACAGACATAGGTAACACTGTTGATTCCCTCAGATTCAAAGTTGAAGATGATGTGTCTTTCTTGGAGTTGTTTCCTTTTGAAAGACTCTTCACTCTGTAGATCATAGATATATTGTCAAACTTTAGTCACGCCTCGAGAAAACTAGCCCACAAGAAATTGTTACAATGCAACCGTAATAATGAGAGAGTACCGGTCAGCATATCTCAATGTGTTTAGTGTATGTTCACATGATCCGGAATTTGGTGAAATGCAGGATATCATTACAGTTCGACTGTTTCCAACAAATGAGTCCCTCAGCACTTCTGTTAGCTTACTGCCTCTAAATGGTATATGGCCTTGATCATTGTCAAGAGCTCTAATGCATTCCTTCAATGCAAGCAAGCTTTTATTGATCTCGGCTCCTTCAATCCTGCATAATTAGGAAATGAAACAAGAAATCAAAAATATGTCAGAACAAATGCTGATTTGAGGAAGAATATAATTTTGTGAGATGAAATAAAGGTTCAAGCAAATGGATGAACTTGAAAAGTAGTTTTGACTATTTGGCTGCTTGGCCTAGATCACTATCAAGCATTTAGTTTTCAACTACTTGTCACACTCATCCAGAAAACATCCTAGAAAATAAGTAGACACAGACCTGGTCTGTTTATCATTGTCAGTAGTGTCTGCACCACGTTCACTTCCAGCAAGGTCTATAAAAGAGAGCTTTCCAATGACTCGGGCAGGTTTGGGTTCACTGCCATCTGCTGACCTCTTGATAGAAAGCTGAAGTATAGCATGTGATCTGGAAGATTCCTCATTCGCACCGGTGGTGCCTGTACTTCTAGTTGCATTTCCTCTGTCAATAAGCTCCTTAATCATCTCCACATCAGAGACTCTGTACTCTTGTAAGCCCACAATGCATACTTGCTGTTTACCATCCTCTCTCATGCAAAGTTTTCTGCCAAAGGAAGGTTTCATTACCATGAATGCAAATGCAGCAATATCTAACTGACTTTCATAATGGAATAGGCTAACAACACTTACTTCCGATCATTAAGAAGATCAAAGAGTTTTCCTCCATATATCTCAAAGAAGCTGACAAACAATTGAAAGCCCTGATTCCGGTAGGTATAGTGCATGAGCCTCAAAATATCCCTTGATGCCTTCAAAGGCAGTGGTTTCATTGTAAATGTCTTGCCACTTCCTGAAGAAGATTCAAAGTAAGACAAGAAAATCAGGGACAAGCCAAAGCTCAGTGGATATATTTTAAAAGGTAGGAGGGTATAAATTTGCAAAAACAACTTGGATGGTCTATGAAAAATAACACATCCTATCAAGAACAGTGGAAGCACATAGCTGAAGTGCCGTTTTCTTTAAAATTTATGACACTGTTTACTAAATGGGAACAAAGAAAAGGGAAAACTAGCAAATTTATACTTGATATCAACAGAGGATAGACAGGCTCTAAATAAAGAGTATACATGTGTAAAAAAAATCATTTTGGGAAATATTAGATATTGTCAGAAACTGATGTGGGCCATGTGGCAGAGAATAGCTATTCATAAATCACCCAAAAGATAGTAAGATACTAATAAATACTTTACTATTGGGTAACCATCAACAATAATTGCATATCAAATGTTAGAAACAAGTAGGAATTGTACATAAATGAAATAGTGCCCTATTCAACATTCTTCGAGAAGTACTGGAACTTTACCTGTTTGCCCATATGCAAAGCATGTGGCCTTTGTGCGTTGAAAGATTATCGGAACGATTGGCTCAACAGTTTCACGATATACCTAAATGAATAATATACCAGAGAAACAAGGATGTAAAACAGTTAAGGAAGTCTAGTATTTTGTGATACAGTGATAATATCTGTTTCTATATTCACCTCATCATTTGAAACCTCCTCGTTCAGCACTGCATCAAACACAAACTCATGCTTCTCAATGTATTGTGTCAAGTCAACCTGTTTAATATCTACAGCTTAGAAATGAAGAGGGAACAAAGCATCATATAAGTAAAATTAAGAAATCAACAAAATATTACTTTCATTATGGCAAATAATGTGAAAGTCTTGGATTTGCAATTATCTCGTTTCTCTGAATTGTACACCACAAGTTAAGCATTGGAATAAACAAAAGGAAACTAATCCCCTGAATCATCATATATAATTATTGAAGATACTGACTTGAGAACACAAAATCAAACTACATGTGAATGTTGAAGCCTTGCTCAATAACAAGGCAGCAAAGCATAACATAACACACAAAATTAGGGGGAAAAAAGGCAGCTAATAAATAAATTTACTCGTCTAATAATGGATCCAAGTCGATTCAAGCAATGCTTTTTCTGAAATTTGAAGGGCTCAAACCTTAAGTTTTGTCTCATGAACTGTTAATGAATTGCTACATGTTTCAACGATGTCTCCGTCATTCTTTGCCAATTCCTTTTTGTTAAGTGGTCTCTTACGCACCTGTAATTATCAGTAAAAAATTAGCAACTACATCAAGAAAGGGCATTAACTAGTTTTTTTCTCTAGGCAAAACAAAAAGTGCTTCAGAAAGTAAAAAGCTTCTCAAGCAGATAATAAGTGCAATGTTGGCCTCATCACAATGTTATCACGACAACAATCCGAATAGCAAGCTTAATAGAGTAATAGGAGAAAATAAGCACTGTGCTAAACTGCAAACCAGAAAAAGACTAGAGAAAACATACCACTACTTTGATCTTCGCAACATTGCTAGCTTTATCTTTATCAGCAGCAAAGTTCTTAGTTGCATTGCTATCTGCCATGCCTCGGACTCTACCAGTTTGTTTATTATTCACAAAATATGACTCCAAATCATCAAAGCTTTTCCCTTGAGCAAAATGATGCACAGGAGCACCATACTGGCCAGCAACTGGCATCTATAAACAGCAGCAATTCCACAATAAGAATCCATAGACAAATGCCACTGAGCTCTAGTTATGTAATCCGTTTATAACTAAGTCATTAGGTGACGACTTGAGCACACTAAAACAGGTAAAAAGATTGCAAGTTTATTGAAATCGTAGGAATAATACCTCGGGGAGAAGCTCGGTATCCAATGAGTACAGATCTAAGAGTCCCGGACTGAACTCAGTAGGTGATACTTGCTCATCTCCATTCTTTCTCTGGCGATGATTAGCCGGCGGCGTCAAAGGCTCGGCAAAAACATCACCCCCTCCACTGTAAGTCCTCTGAGGACCCTTATACATTCTGGAACCCTGAGCTCCGGCGTAATAACCGAAATCCTATTCCCATAACATTGCCACGAATGAACAGTAAAAATACTTGAGATCCAAAACTCAAACAAAATCATTGATCTCAATACGAATAGAAATGTAGTAAGGATTGGGACCTGTAGAGGAGGATTGGAGTTGTTTGAAGTGTGCAGATGCTGAAGACCAGCTGATTGAAGCCACCGGCCGTTGGACGAACTCTCCAGAAAGTTGTCGGAGTACTGCCGCTGATGATGCGCCGTCGACGTACCGGATCTCTGCCTACCTATGGCATTCATCTTTTTCTTTGTTATAATTAAATAAATTTAATAAATCTCCGATCAAATCCAATTGCTTTATACTTCCTTGAAGTTATGAATTTTCACCATATTCAGTAAAAAAAAGGAATAAACTCCAAGTCTCCAAACTATATCTCTCTCCCTCTACAATCCATCAACAGATTCGATTCAAATTACAAGTGTTGTGTCGAAGTTCAACGGCTCAGATTCATTTCATTTTTTACTGGTAAAGCCGGTGCAGACGGCTGCCATTTACCACAGCTGCCAGATTACCGCTCCTGCAGTGCATTTCACCTTCAACTTTTACCTCATACGGAGTAATATTTACTTTTTAAAATTATTTATTTATTATTTAATTAATAATAGAGTTGTAACAATAATATATATATATATGTTCCGAGAAATGTACGTAGTTACATTTAGCATATAGTTTACGAGATAAAAATTACAATTTTTAAAATATGAACATGTTATTGAATAATGGAGCAATTTAAGATAATTATTAATAGAAATATAAGGTGGAAGGTGGTATGTCGGATAGTAAATGGCGTATTCAAAGCACATAGCCATAGTGAAGGAAGAATGTTGTTAATAGACAATTGGGTGGTTGAGTTTGAATGTGAGATGCTTTGGTGCTTTGCCCACGGCAGTCAGCAGGGCAGGTCACATGGTGGGTGGGGCTGCGTCGTTTTATGTGTTTGTCAATTGTCACAATAAATGTTTGTGGTGTAACATATTTTACTTAAAGCCTAATGTATATTCTTGAAATAATGGATGTGATCGCAGTACTTGAATGATGTAATACTTTTTAAAAATAAACTGTAATATATTTTTATAAATTCATACAAATTATTACACATCTTATATAATACATTTTTTAGTGGACTTAAATAGTAACAGGGAGGTTATCTTATTCAATGAATGAGGCTATTATACTACTACGTATTTCTTCATGAGGCCCATTTGTGTGTCTTCCCCATAAGCCCATAAAAGTGTCTTTACTTTTGTGAACTTAGTACTCTTAAAGTAGGTTGATCTGTTTCACCACAAGTTTAATTTTTGACGGGTTGTTGCGGGCCAACCCATTAGACCCGCGAGCTAGAATTCATGTAACTCTAACTCACTCCATGTGAATTGGCGACCTCACGGGTCGACTCGTGTTTTTTTTTTTTAATAATTTTTTTTGCAGATTTCATTGTTAAAAAAATAAATAAAATTTACAAATACTATCCTTTCGAATTTACAATTCAACTTTAAAGTCTAACAAAAATTAATATTAATTTATAAATATATAATTTTATTCCAAAGAAAAAGGTGCTGAATCATCATGCCAATCAAAATTAGTTGTTAAGACAGCATTATATATTTATATTATAGGCGTGGCAAGATGTATAGACTTTGGGCTGTGGGCTTATGAGCGGTTTATGAATTATATATCGAACTTTCTACATATTCCAGCATCGTCGAGCCGAATCAAAAGCCGTGGCCTCCTGGAAGTTTCTGGAACTCGCTAAACGCCACATTCGCACCCATCTTCCGAATCTTCTTTTCTTCGTTTTAATAATTTGATCGCCCAGCCCACTCGTTCCGACACAAGTAGCGCAATCAAATCAAATCATCTCCGCACGAAGCACGTTACCGATCGGTTTCTCTCGCGCATTGTACCGAACACTTGGCAGAAATGGCAGAAGACGGTGCCGTCACGGTCTACAGCGGCAGCGCTATCACCGATGCGAAGAAGAATCCTTTCTCTATCAAAGTGGGAATTGCTCAAATGCTCCGCGGCGGAGCCATTGTTGAGGTCACCACTGTCGACCAAGCCAAGATCGCCGAGTCAGCCGGAGCTTGCTGCGTCATCGTCTCCGAGCCCGACTCTCGCGGAATTTCCCGGATGCCCGATCCGGCTCTCATCAAGGAAATCAAACGGGCCGTCTCTATTCCAGTAATGGCTAAATCTCGGGTCGGGCATTTTGTGGAGGCTCAGATCCTCGAAACTGTCGGAGTAGACTACGTCGATGAAAGTGAGCTCTTAGCTATTGCCGACGAAGATCACTTCATTAACAAGCACAATTTCCGAGTTCCGTTCGTTTGTGGTGCTCGAGATCTCGGCGAGGCTTTGAGGAGAGTGAGAGAAGGGGCAGCCATGATTCGGACTCAAGGGGATTTAACAGGTTCAGGAAACATTGTGGATACAATCCGCAGCGTGAGGAAAGTGATGGGGGACATTAGAGTCCTCAACAACATGGATGAAGATGAGGTTTTCACCTTCTCTAAGAAGATCGCCGCGCCTTATGACATTGTTGTTCAGACAAAGCAAATGGCTAGGCTTCCAGTGGTCCATTTTGCTGCCGGAGGGATCGTTACGCCTGCTGATGCTGCAATTATGATGCAGCTGGGTTGTGATGGCATCTTCTTGGGTCCGGAGGTGTTCAATTGCTCGGATCCTTACAAGAAAGTTTGGGCAATTGTGCAGGCTGTAAGAAACTATAATGATCCACACGTTTTGGCCAAGGCCAGCAGTGGTTTAGAGGATGCTATGGCGGGCTTAAACATAGTGAGAGCAGGGTCTGGCAATTAAGTATTGGCAGTGCTTACTTATGATAAGTTTGGAAATTGATGTTATTGATAATATGACAATGTAGCTTTCTGAGTAGAGTTTGTCTTCGTGCAATCTTCCTTTGCTTTTGCAATGAAATAATATGAGTTTATACCATATGTTTTGTGTCTGTGTATACATGTTTGAGTCTTGTGACTTAGAATATGCTCATACTGTTTTAGTCATAAGTTGTGTTCAATCCTATACCTAGTTGCATTGATATGAATAATATTTGTGCCCAGAGCTAAAAACTTCTTTGTATTGCTGCCAATTCCCTTTCTGGCCTTTTGGCTGACTATATAGTAGTTTTTTATATGCTGTAATGTCTAGTACTGAAGAATCTTCTAAGAAATACCACTAGGCATCTATTTACAATAGCCATTTCTATATGCTTGGTGCTTACTGATCTATTAATGGACAACAAACAGGGGTTTAGTCCTATATTATGGTGTGTTGTCTGTATAGATTGTTGCATGATTATTGCTGTTAGAGATGCATCTCAGAGCAGTTTCATATGCTGTAAATACAGCACCATTCACTATGAATGCTCTTGCAACTGCGGTTCCCAGGCCTCGCCAGAGCACCTTGTGTCCCTCTTCTTTCACAATTCTCCTGAAGCAATCAACAATGCCGTTGTATCTTAATGGTGTAGACTCTGATTGAGCCTGGAGTCTGGTTTTGATCACATCAAGGGGATAGCAGGTTATCCAGCTAACAACCCCTGCAAAGCCACCTGCTATAAGCATTGTCTTGAAGGTTTCTTGGCCATTCTTTCGGCAGCCAGGATGAAGTTGCTCTCTCATGTATTCATACGTCCAAAAGTACCAGCCGTGAGCTGGTGCATCTCTGAGAATGGTGATGGTAAATCCACGGTATATTCCTTTCCAACCTTCTTGCCTAAATATTTGTCTGGCAACATCTACTGGACCAACTGATTGAACATTACTCTTATAGATATTCTTCTGCAACTGGAGGCGGATTTTCACTAGTTCAACAGGACTGAGGATTAGGCTCTGAATGGCTCCTGTTCCAACTCCACCTAATGCAACTCCTTTGTATGAGGGCGGATCACTAGCTGGAATGTTCTTGTCAAATGCCCTTGAGAGTAATGCATAGATCTGGAAAACCATGGCATTCTGTGGTACCAAAGAAAGCAAATTTGTCACATTGTAAGTCCTGGGAAATTTTAACAATTGAATTTTTTGTATTCGCATGCTGCTATTTCTGAATGCAACATGTAGTTTTACTTGTTAAATATGCCAACCTTAACTTTCAACAGCATTATCTCAAAATTCAATCACAGTCAAAATGTGTCTTTTAGGTTATATTAATGTGGTGGTCTTTCTTGCGTGTAAGCTTTAAACTCTCTTTTTTTGTCATGCTGTTGCCTAACAACTTTGTTAGGCAAATGAGATGAGATTATCTATCTTTGGTTTGGTCAATTCTGAAGGCTAAATTACTGCTGTCAAAGAACCAGATTGAATTGGTGAAAGAGAATGTGAAGGGGGAAAAGTAAAGAAGTTTACCTGAAAGGTGACAGAGGCAAGGGGAGCAGCCATGCCCCTGTAGAGTGCCCGGGGACCTTCAGAGCCAACAACCCCGCGTAGGATGCTGTAAGCCGAACCTGCTCCTGATTGCTGCTGGCGAATTCTGATTGTGTCGAGGGGATAACCAGCTATGATACCGGCTGTTCCCCCAAATCCTCCGGCCACAAATTCTTTCCCCCAACTGCTTGCAAGAAACTCCGGCCAGAAATCCATCTGTCCTCCCTCGTTACCATTCCACAACAAAAGCTCCTTCAGCACAGCTTCGGCTTCCCTGCCTGCAAAGCACAACAGAACTAGGTACACACTAAGATCTCCCTTGTTAGGATTTATGGTATGTATCTGCTGCCTCTTTCCATATCCATATCCAATCTTCCAATGTATGAAAAAATGACTGTGTTGGATGAAAACAGGGTATTGTCTCAGATTTTTTTGTGGCTGGGCTGGGTGGTGAGATTTTATTGCTTATCTAGAGTGTATGTAAACTGGTTGGTTGTTAGGTAGTTTAGAGGAGATGAATGAGTGCAGAGGAAAGGAGAGCGATTGGTTCTTGAAAACTGATTATTGCGGTTTGCTAAAAAAGGGATTGCCAGAGCCCAGAAGCAGAGGCCACCGCTGCTATTTTGTTGGGAGCGGGAAGTATGAGGAAACGGCCATCTTCCTCTTTCATTGCGGACCCCACAGGACCACCCATTTCTTTTTATTTCTTCCTCACTTTCAGTTTTTACTCCCATCTTATTACTGTAATATATATTAAAAAAAAAACAAAAACAAAAAAAAACCATTGCATTCAAATACGGAGTAATAAAGTAAAATTTTTATAAATTATCTAAATCAAAACAATATTTCATGAAACATTTAATTTTATAGACCAAATCGTATTTCTTTTTAATGTCTTTATTCATTTCCTTATTTGGAAGATTTTTTAAGGATATTGTGTTTTATCACAGAAAAATGTATATCTTATTAATACTGATGCAATATTGCAATATCATGAAATTTTAGAAAAAATTTACAATATTAAATAGTAATGCGCGGTGACACTAGGAAAGGACAAAACCGCGACACCACTTTTAGATATTCATTATTATTGTATATTTGTATGAGGTAGATAGATGATTGTTTTAGATTTTTACACGTTTTACTTAGTACGACTATGATTGCGATTTAGTACACTTTTTGTCGTGCAATCCACCTAGACCCTATCCCACTATCTTTCTTCATCCCATTCCGTGACTGTCCTCATCTTTTGTTGCATTATCATTTATAACCATTTCGTATTTACTCCGTATTTAGTTAAAATTTTGAACCGGTCTTAGATATTGATAGACAGGGGCGTGAGCCAGAAATTTCGAATAGTGGGGAGAAAAAATTTAACAAAAATTAAAACGTAATAAAAATATTTATAATAAATATGAAATGATTGGAATAAATTGAATAGTATTTCTATATTAATTTAATTTAAATAAGATGATGAACAATTGAAACATTTAAATTACATTGACTAGATAATTTATAAAAGGTAAATTTTTAAAAAACATTTTTTATAATTAAATTACACAACATATTTCGTATCAATTAATGAATAATTTTTATCACATATAAGATATTATAAATCTCACAATTAATATTTATTTAGTGTGTTAGGGGAATGGCGAAATTAAAATATCAGGTTTTGAATTCACTAAGCAATATTTGAGCTTGCAAGGTGGACCGGGTCCACAGAATCATTTGAGCTTTGACTTCCATACACGACGGCGGTTTTGGGCCTTGTCAATTGTTGTCGGCCCAACAAGCTCAGCCCATGACAAGACAAATAGCAAGAGATGCAAGGTAAGGCCTAAGGGGTTCACCTTCCCCAGGCCACCGTATAAGTTGACCAATGAAGAATGCATGCAAGACAGATCAGAATGAGTAGCATGTATCTTAATTGCTGTGATTCGATCACTCCGTCAGCATTCATGTTTTTCACTTACTTTGTGCTCCTCCTAATACTTGTCAACGTCAGGAATTGAATGGCAAACGCCAACAAAGCCACACATCTTCCCATATATGCTAGCTAGACATTAATTGAATATACTTTATTTTCATGAGAGTCAATAACCTTATTATATACGTTGACATAGTGCAGATGAAGTTTGATTTCTATCGAGATAAATTATACAATTAGTTAGAAACATATAAACTATTAAGACATATTTTAAAATTTGTTCGATCTTTCTTTAATTACTTTAGAACTCTCAGAGATTATAGTGCAATTCTTGTGAATAGCATAATTTTTTAGGGAATTTAGAATAAGCTCAGCTGAGGAAGAGGTTATTATGTACTAAGTTAACTGTTAACCATAAATGTCAGTTGGTAACATGAACCCCAATTCAATATCAATATAATATACGAGAATGAAACGCCCACAGTAACATAACAAAGTCAACAGGATTTCAATTCAGTTCTTATATCATATCGGAATTGAAGTGGCCTGGACATATATTGGCTCAAAATCCCTCTTCCCAACCTCATGTGAAGGAGCCACGTGCACGTTCGACCCTGCAAATATAATGGGCCCCACATATCCTTTTTGTCCCATTTCTTTCCTACCTTCTGGTTTTCACCTAATAATAATCCTACCAACTCACAAATAATATTCCATATATAATATAATTAGTCTTCAATCTCCAATCTCTTACAAATCTTTAATGATGTTAATATGTTATAAGGCCAAAATTGCACCTGATACAAGTGAATGTTACAAATCTTGCTCAGATACATTATCTCGCGTGCAGTGACATAATCTTTTCACTGCAAGTGTGTAATTTGTAAATTATTACCGAATACATAAGAGTGAAGTCAAATTTATCTAATGCATACATTTAAATAGTGATTTATTATTATAAGTTACCTGAGACATTATATGTTTGATGCCGAAAAAAGAAGAAGTAAATTATTATTATAATTAAGCATTATGAAAATGATGGTATGCCATGACAATTAGCGTAGGTTTGTCGAGATGTCCAAAGCGTCGCCCAACGTTTTAGCATGCCACACTACAAAACCACGCACTCCATCTCCAGTATATATAGAACCTAAACTCACTCGCAACATTATTATTATAAGTTAAGCAGCTCAACAACCTAAGCTAGCAAGCTTAGCTTGCTTCCATTTTTCTCAGATCGATTCAAAACATCATGGTATATATATACGGCATTGTTCTTTTTGTTGTGTGGTTTTGATTATTGTTGTTATTCCGGCAGGGAAATATATATATGTTAGGTTTTGTATGTGCAGTGTGTGGTGGCTTTGATGTTTCAGTCAGTGGCGAGAACAATGGCGGAGCTGGCGAGACGGCCGGCGTCGACAATGACAACGTTGTTGTACTACAGCGATCTTCTTCCTCGGAACCTGGATAGCTTGGAGCGGCTGGTCAGGAACGACCTCGTCGGCGGCGAGAATAATAATAATAATTATTTGTTCCATTTTCTCATTCACTTTTTGCGATGCTTTTGGTAGCTAATTAGTAATTCCCCAGCCCCCAGGCCAGTACGTAGTATACTTTTCTAACATCACGGAGCCGTCAGTGTCGTCGTCAAGATTGATCATATCGATGAAGAGAGATAGCTTCATTTCTAGCTTATTTCTTCTTTAATTTTTGACAGCAATAACAACATCAATAGTTCGTTTATGCAACGTAACGAGATTGTATTTGTTCCGTCAACTGAGTTACCTAATGCCTTTTTTCAACTGTCTTAATTAAGGGGATTTAGCGGCGCTGTTAGTGTGTGGCACTGTGGCCTAACCATTTTATGCAAAGCAGTTTGTAGGTGAGGTTGGTAATTGGTTAGAAAATTTTGTTCGATAAGACATAAATGGGCCAGAAGAATGCCATGAATATGTCGGTCGATTATTGTACCAGCCCACTATACACAACATCTTTGGGCCACGTCTTTTTGGTCACGTTTTTATTTATTTATTTATTTTTGTTTACAATCATTTACCTGCTAACTTTCTACTACTATTGCCCAACCACTTCTCTATTGCCATTAACTATTTAACTTATTACAAATGAGGAAAAGTTTATTGGGGATATACAATCATCAGTATTCTTATATTGTAAAATTATTTAAAATTCGCCCTGAGTTATATATGTAAAATTTAATTTATACTTGAGACGAAAATTTGATTTAACCTCTTTAATATGGCATATTATTACAAGAGTCAAATTTTTTACCTTAGAATTTGCTAACTAATTGTTCCGTGCTAGGTAAAGGGAGCCATTTTTTCATGATGCAGATTTGACAAGAAATGTATCGAGTTTGGCCTAGTTTAGGGAAAAAAAGCTGGTAATTTTCATAACTTAATTTTTACGCAAAATTTGTCATTCATTTCTTTACTCTATTTTTCATCTAATTTGTGTTGAATTTGGGACACTTAAAAGGGTTGCGTACAAATATAAAGTATAATTTTAATTAATATAAAATGCAAGTTAAAGATTAAATATATTTTTTTTCCAAAAATTATAGTATTAATTATTAATTATTAAATTTTTAATGAATTAAAGTTCTCTTTGGAAGCTAAAAGTGTAACTTTTTCATTTGTTGTATTAGGTCTTATAATGCTTCATAGACACATTTAAAATAAAATATTGATTGCTTTTACTTAATTACTTTATAACGTTGATTACTTACCCATTGCAACTGACCAACCGTAACATTGATTAGTAAATGAATAAGGGGAGCATGTAATCATGCACCTACTAGGGTAAAAACAAATTACCAACTACGGTTTTGATAGATATATCATATATGAGGAGTGAGTTGGGTCTAGAAGAAATCAATCAAAGGTAAGGAAATTCAGTTCGCTCTAGGGTGCCCCTCAACCGGCCGCCTCGTGGCCTCAAGGGCATAGCTCAATGCCCAATGCCTTGAGACCCAAGGCCACCGAGCCCTATGCTCGGCTCGGTAGCCTTGGGGACCAAGGATCATTGAGCTCAATGCTCAATGCCTTTTGGGTCCAAGGCCAAGGCCGAGCTTTGGGCTCGACCTCCGTGATCTAAGGGTAGCTCGTGAGCAAGTGTGGGAGGTGCATTGGACGCAGTAAAGAGGTCCCATCCTCTCACTCTATTCTCGTGAGGTCGTTAGGGAGTAAATTAGTTTAAATATGGTGGTCATGGTCTTGTTGAAACATCTCAAATCCTCTTTGTAATCAATACTCAAGTCTTTATACAAGCTTGATTTGTTCCCGCGACCAATATCATTGTCTCTACATTCATTACCTTTCTAATTAATTGAAATTAAACTATCTTAAAAAATTTTAAATTAAATTATTTGACTAAATTAATTGTTGAATTTGTTGATAAGTTAAAAAAAAACATAAAATTATAAATTAAGATATTAAAATTTTAATTAATAAATAGTATACGGTGTTATATTTGTAAATTAATAAAGATAAATAAGTTATAAGTTATACCAAACATAATCTAGTACTAAAATTTTGTTAAATTCTATGTAATTTGTAAATATACTTAAACCTTCAACATCATTATTCAATACAAGCATTATTATTTTATTACTCATCGAACTCTATAGATTATTGACCCGAATTTTTAAGTAGTTCGGGTTCATAATTCAACTAGTATGAAATGTTAATCGACATTAATTTGATGTAATTAAGACCCAGAACATCCCATGTTCGAAGGTGCTAACCCATAAATCTCCCAGCATCATATCGTTGACTTGCGAGTGATACTTTTTTCTTCCCTAAAAGTGATAATCATATGACAATGACCAGCTAGCTAACCAATTTTCCGTTGATTAGGTAATTAACTACTAATTACCCCCTGCCTCCCAGGTGCTTTGGTTACAACTCTTCCATTAAGAAAATTTACTATGCGATTTGAGTTATGCCTGCATATAATTAAGCTACGAGGTTATATTTAGTCATAGGTATTATACCTAATTTATATTCTAAGTGCTGGGTGGTAGACAACTGTAATTCTAATTCCTAAACCCGATTGACGCAACAAAGAAAAGCAAGCTGTCCCTAGCTGGCTGCTTTTGATGTTTCTCTTTCAAAGATCTTAACATCTTTTTTATACCGGAAATTAAAGACATTACAATAAAATAAGAAAACCATCAAGACTTAATTAAGCACAAAAAATTATGAAGGACTAAATCGAAAAAATCACTATAACCGATAACTAAATTGGATATTAACTAAGAAAAAAAATAGTAACATTTTTTGTCAGCAGATAACAAACTCTGAGTCTCATATATGGATGCATTTACATCATTATCAACAAATTAATATAGTCTTCTGGGTTGATGTCCTAAAACTAAACTCTATAAAATTGAGGATTGGCTCTATGACTTGAAATAAGTATGCCATCCAGTTCCTTATTAATTAATTTGTCAATACTTATTATTTATTAAAATATCATTATCATTTCTATTTATAGACGACCAAAGTTAAACATGCAATGCACAAGAAGATGGTGGTGCTTTATAAGCGTTATATAAGCAAAAGAAAAAAAAAAAGGAAAAAGATTTGCAAGCACAAGGGTGGTTACGTTCATGGTTGTTATTTAAGCTAAGGAAGCGATAGAGGCCCGCAGATAGAAAATAATGTTGAATTATCATTAGCAGATTTTAATACTAATTTACACAACAATCCAAACTTGTTTAGTACTAAACAAATCACAAACGCATGTATATAGTGATGACAAAGCTACCGTACCTTTCCTATACTTTTCCGAAATATATATATACAATGCCATTTGCCCTTAAAATTGAGTAATATATAGATAATAATAATTTGCTTTTTTTTTTTTTTTTTTTTTTTTTTTCTTTTTGTCCTTTAATTCATTCTTTTGTGCTGCTGGTTACCCAGTCAGTAATGCACGCAACAGATGGAAGGAGGCAATCCAACAAATGCAGGCCGGCCGGTTCAGCCGCTTGCTTCGTCAGCAAGTAAGATACATATGTGGACCATGCAATGAATTCTGTGCTGTTTTCCAGCCATGAATCCTGCCTCATCCATCTTTTTATTTTTCATTTTTTCTTTTTCTTTGCAATAAAATAAGCCCTTTTATGAAGAATAGTAAATGAATTATTAGTATATAACTACAAGGTCGCAGACGAGAATTGATTTGACCATTTTCTTCCACCAAGTTACCATATAACATGCATGTAAATAATTAGCATGTTTTTCTTCAAACTAACCAGAGTTTCAACTACTGTAATGCATCATGTAGTCAACCTTAATCACGTTTTGTTTAAAACATTTTATCCTATAATGTCGCAATTGTAATTTTAAACTACAACTAACCCTCCTTTTTAGATGCCATTACACGAAAATGCGGTTAATTAGTTAAGGGAAATGCTATTTTTTCTCAAATTAAAAATATTAAATTTGTTTCTTTAATTTCATATGTTAAGCATACCATAATATTATATTATATTATATTATGTCATATTATACTATACTAAAAAAAAAAAAATTAAAAACCTTACAATGTACGTTATATATTGTAAAGTTATATTATGTACCTAATAATTATGAGGTAATACATTACTTATTTACTTATGGTCTCGTTAAATAGTTCCCGGCTCGCCAACTTCGTAATCGAAAAGGAACCGAGTTGCCTTAACGCTCAATCCCAATCTACCCTTCAGCTTGGCGCCGAATTAGAAGAAACCAGTCGTAGAGTCCGAGGATACCGTTGTCAATTCAACGACGACAGTTGTGAGAGCGCCATTAACAGAAAGTGGGTGCTGACGTGGCGGAAAGCCCTGCATTCTCTCTCGCTTTTCTCTCCCTCCTTTCCGCTCTCTCTCTTCACAAGATTCTCTGCTAAAATTTTCATCTCTGTTCTCTCTCTCTCTCCTCCTCCATAAATGGAGGCTGTTGCGGGCTGATCATAATCATTCGCGGTCGAGTTTTCGCAAGTTCTCCGTCCTCTAGCTTCGTTCGCCTCAAGATTTCGCAATTTCAATCTTCTTCATCAAGTAAGTGCGTGGAAGCTCCTCAGAACGAAACGTACTCAGATCACCCCCGCAATTTTTGCTTCCTAGCTCTAAGGTTCTTTTCTTTTCTTTCATGGTGAGGTCTCGAAGTCGGATTCTTTTCGTTACTTGAATGCGTTTTTATAGCACAATTTTTCGACTTCTATAAATCTTGGTGATTTATTTCTCTGTTCTTTCGGTTTAGGTAATACCGGAAAACAAAAGAAAAGAAAATGTTTGACGCTTGGTTAAAGGGAAAGTTCTATTCCAAATGGTAAATTAATGAATTCATATTGCCAGTATGAGTTTATAATTATTATTATTATATATTTTTTTAGTTTTAATTTCTTGGGTTGATATGGTAATGTTTCTATGGTATTTTTGGTTATAGCAAGGCGGGAATCAAGCTGACCAAGACTCGCGTAGATTTGATACGGAGAAAGAGGAATGCAATGCAGAAGTATTTAAGGAATGATATTGCGGACCTTCTCAAGAATGATTTAGATACGAATGCATATGGAAGGGTAAGAATTTTACTTTTTTGTTTTTTGTTTTTTTTGTTTTTTTTTTTTTCGGTCTCTGGCATTTCCGATAAGATTTTCTTGATTTTTAGGAGACTGCAATTCTCATACTTACAATTTCTGTCTATGATGAAACAGTGTGAAGATCTTCTTGTTGAACTCAACCACTCAAGGTGTTATGATTTATTGGATGAGTATTGTGAACAGATCTCAAGCAATCTTTCAATCATGAGTAAACAGAGGTATGTAACATGTTTGATTATTGTACTGTGTGGTACCTATTATGGAAGTTGACAATGATGTTTTTATGCTTCTTCTCAAACTCTGAGAGATACCAAGCGCCTAGTTTGTTTTGGCCTGTTGTTTACCATTTCATGTTGTCTGTCATGGCAGACTAAAGAGATCAAGTTTACAACTTTGTTGCCTTTCTTTTCAATGCTCAGCTGTATGAATATATCTAACTTTACTGCAGGGAATGCCCTGAGGATTGCAAGGAAGCCGTGTCGACTTTGATGTTTGCAGCAGCAAGATTTGGCGACGTGCCAGAATTGCGCTATCTGAGAACCATATTTGCTGAGAGATATGGCAATGCCCTCGATTGTTTCGTTTACAAAGAGGTAGCTATGGCTTGAATGTGTGCTGCAATTCTATCCCATTTGTTTTATTGTTCTTTGCAATTCTGAAATGAATGTTGTTTTTCCCTAGTTTGTTGAAAAGCTCAAGTCTTTGAGACCATCCAAAGATATGAAGCTTCAGTTGATGCAAGATATAGCATCTGAGTGGGGTATAGACTGGAATTCAAAGGCCTTGGAACAGCAGTTGTATAAGCCACCTGCAATTGAACAAGTAAGCTTTTTGGCAAGTTTCATGTCAATTTCATGTCTAGAGACGATGCATTTATTGTCATTTTTCTCTGCAAATTGGGTGATTTGCAGGACTCGTTCATGAATGGCAATGAAGATGAAAAAGCTCAGAAGAAAGGAGAGAATCATCATCTTTCCAATAGAGATCCTGAAAGAGAATCTGAGGCGCCAGTATATCATAATCCAATCCCCCCTCCCTACACTAAATCAAGAGAAGAAAAAATGAAAGGTGCTTTGGGTAGGGATGTTCATGAACAAAAAGGCCAGGAAAAAGACAGTGATGATAAAGAAGCCAGGCCAAAGCCAAAATCAGTTAGGAGGATACGAAACCGGGCACTTAGTGATGAGAGACTGAGTTCAAGAGATGAAGACAGCAATCAGAGAGATGAAGAGATGAAAAAATTGGACTCACTTTTGGACCATTACAGCAGAAAAAACAGTGCAGCTGGTAAACCAGACACAGAAACAAAGCCATCATCCGAACAAAACGAAGCTAGCTCCAGCAGAATCCCAAACCGAAGATCAGTAGATGCCTCTCCAAGTAGATCAAACTCCCTCCCAATTGAAACGCAACAATCAAGTCCAACTGAACTTCCAAAAGGGCATGCCAGATCGGTCTCATATCACGCTGAGACGTGTAATCCAAAAGGACATGTCCATCCAAAGCTGCCAGATTATGACGACCTCGTCGCTCTGTTGGCAGCTGCCAGAGCAAGCATGAAAGAATGATGCAGTTCTTGCTGCAGAATGTTAAATTCTTACATAGTTTGATTCTCATCACAGATATATATATTCTTTAATTTGTTTGCATGATAGGCCTTATCATCAGGAATCATTGTAAGTAAACATGTGATCTGTACAAAAGCTCAGATTCTATATCTTATAGAGTTACAGATAGAAAGTATGAAATGCTTCATTGTTTCAAATCCTCTCTGCATCTACTACTAACAGAACTGTCAATGTCTTGTGATCATAGCAGAATATATTACAATATGCTAAACACACAAACATAAGTGTTAATGTCAGTGTGAAGTTACACCAAACTTTGAAAGTTTGATGGCACACTATACATATTGATTAAATGAATATCAATTTGGCAGAAAAAAGTCATCACATAATCCTTGCCATCTAACCAAGGGGGGGATGAGATGGGCATGAAGACTTCACATGCAATATGATACAATAATATCCGAATGGGCTCCCACTCTTCTACCTAAAGCTACTTTAGTTGACATTAAAAAGCTGCTCATCAAAACGCATATCTTTTTCAATCTGCTTGTAATTGTTTTTTTGTATGGTTTGTTTTTTTACAAGGGAATAATGCACAAAGAAAACGACTGCAGAACCTAAACCAACACACCCCTATAGTATTTTCTTCCCAAAAGATTAAATCCCCAACCCCATCCCCACGCCTCGGAAGAGCATCGCTGCATCTCTGTGACCAACTGAACTGTCCACGCACCCTTATAATATTAGTTATATAGAAGGTGGACGCTACCCCTATAATATTAGTTATATAGAAGGTGGACGCTATTAGGTGATTTGTCAAACACATACATACACACCTTTATAGTATTTTCAGCTATATAGGGTATAACGCCATTAATTTTAGGTGATTTGTCAAACACATACAACTTCAAAAGTGATGACACATAAGATGTTATTCAAATCTGCAGACGTATTAATTAATATTTGTAGTTTAATTACTATGGAGTAGTAAAGTAACTGCCCAATCATGATATCATCCTGAGATAAAACAGTAATTGTTATTGAATTAGGCATAGAAAACGGAATCTGATGATATATTATAGAGGAAGGTTGTTAGTTAATTATAATAAAACGACGCCGTTATAGATGGGAATCATGGGGCTTCCCCTTCACTGGTGTTTTTGGTCTCCAGACAAAAGTAAAAAGTAGCAGAGTGAGTCTTTCAAATATTCTGATTTTCTCTCTCAATCTCTTCTTTTTCTCCTTCCCCTCCGCTCTGTTCTCGTCAATTCTGCAATAGATTTCAGTTTGATCAAATCTTAGACGTTCTGTTCTATGTGTTTGTGAGAACTTTCCCGTTTTCTGTATCTATATGTGTAAATATATGTAGTATAGAGGTTTATGTATTAGGTTGGGGTTCCGATGGGGTGTACGCAATCGAAGATCGAGAACGAAGAGACGGTGGCCAGATGCAAGGAGCGGAAGATGTACATGAAGGAGGCGGTGGCGTCGCGGAACGCTTTTGCGGCGGCGCACTCCAGCTACGCTGTTTCCTTGAAGAATACTGGCGCTGCGCTCCATGATTACGCAGACGGTGAAGCTCAATTCACTTCTGCTGCTGCTGCCGCCGCTTCAACTTCCGGATCTTCATCCGTTCCCGGAAGCTCCGTGGGAATCCCGCCTTCTATGAGTTCCAACTATGACCTTCCCCCTCCCCCACCCCTTCCTCCCCCGCCTCTTCCTTTCTTCACGCCGTCTCCTCTGCAGCGCGCCGCCACTATGCCGGAGATCTCCATACCGACGCCCGACTTGAAGCACGAAGACCCGATTATTGAGGAGACGGAGGAGGATATTGAGGATGAAAGTGTTCATGGACTGAAGCATCGGAGTAGTAAAAGTAGTGGCGGTGGTGGAATTGGGGGGAGAGGGTCTGCTTCGCATAATGCACATGAGGAGGACCTGCCGCCGCCTACGCCGCCTTCGCCGCCGCGGACGCCGCCGCAGAGTATTCCAATGCCGCCGTCGCCTCCGCTCCATGATAACTGGGACTTTTTCTCCTGGGGTAACGATGCGGGACCTACACTGGCGGACGTGGATGAGGGCCGAGTTGAAAGAGAGGAGCTTCAGCGGAAGCTGTTGGAGGAAGAGGCTAAAAGAAGGGCAAATGATGCAAGCAACGGTGGTAGTAGGAGAAGTGGTAAAGAAGAGGCAACTGAGGTGGCAGAGAAAGTTGCAGAGCCTCCAACACAGCCGCCTCCCCCTCAGGCAGCAGCCACAAAGGTTGCAAAAAGAGTGAAAGTTCAAGCTCCACCTGAGGGTAAAAAGAAATCCGGGCAGCCTGCAAATCTTCTACAGATATTTTCCGAACTCGATGATTATTTCCTCCGGGCATCAGAAAGTGCTCATGAAGTATCCAAGATGCTCGAGGCAAATCGATTGCATTATCACTCAAACTTTGCTGATCCTAAAGGTAGCAATTAAATTTCTTACTTGGTATC
The DNA here is from genome assembly GCF_003576645.1 of Ipomoea triloba. Lineage (NCBI taxonomy): Eukaryota > Viridiplantae > Streptophyta > Magnoliopsida > Solanales > Convolvulaceae > Ipomoea > Ipomoea triloba. Next base: position 378,372 of record NC_044917.1, on the reverse strand, counting down.
TAATTTTGATGAAAATGTTCTTTGTTCTAAGGAAACTTGGGAAAGAAACTAAATCTGATTAGATATACACTGTAGAATTTATCTGTTGCTGGAGTTTATGCTATATTGAGTGTATGGAAAAGATTAGTAGATGGCTTGATTATTAGTATAGTTACTTTTGTCTGTGTTGGAATTGTTGGTAGATGTTGAAGTTTTACTTTGTCACTATTGGTGGGAAAGAAATCTTAAGATGCCATTTGTGGAAATTTTAGAGTTGGTGGGCTATATCTTGTGCTTCCAAAGTTTGGATGAGTTTTTCCAATCTTTTGCTGCCATATAATTCACTGCAATTTTTACTTCATAGGGCATGTTGATCATGCTACAAAAGTCATGCGTGTCATTACATGGAATAAGTCCTTCAAAGGCATGCCAAATCAAGATGATGGGAAAGATGACTTTGATTCAGAAGAAAATGAAACACATGCCACTGTACTAGACAAGATGCTAGCATGGGAGAAAAAGCTCTATGATGAGGTTAAGGTATGTGCATTTCGACATTTTGATCATTTTCTTCTTGAATCTCTCAATTTTCTGCCCTTTCAATATAGAAGAAGGTGCAGAAGGAAGGTGACTTTTGGGGAGTTCTTTTGTAGAATCAATCATTAAGCCATCTTGGATAAGTAGAAAACCTCTACTTTGTTCTTTTTAAAAATTCTTGTATTCATTTAAAAAATGATGAATTTTTTCTGAATATTTTAACTAATTTTTAAATTCATGGTTCTAATTCAGTGCCATGTGCTCCCCAGTTGGCATTTGTATGTTGCAATTGCATTTCAACAGAGTTCTAATAAGAAACAGTCATGTACTTAAAACCTTCTTCCCATGTATTCTTCAATATTTATTTTGCATTCATCTCTTTGTGTTCATTGGTGGTGTTGCATTAGGCGGGTGAGCAAATGAAACTTGAGTATCAAAGAAAGGTCGCTTCACTAAATAAGCTAAAGAAGCGGGGGACAAATACAGAAGCATTAGAGAGAATGAAGGCAACAGTTAGCCACTTGCATACAAGATATATTGTTGACATGCAATCTATGGATTCAACTGTTTCAGAAATAAACCGCTTACGTGATGACCAACTTTATCCAAAATTAAAATCACTTGTTGAGGCGTAAGTTCTCATTCTTCAAAATGTTTGCATGTTAAATGCCCTTCTCCTTTTGTTATATTAGTTTTTTAATTTCCAATGTTTTGAAGATGGTATAGGCAGTTAGGTTTTTTGGTTTCATTTATGCCATAGGTCTATAATTTGGATTATTATTGAATAGAAGTGGTCTTAACCTACTTTATCCTCCTTAGCAGTGGATTGGTTTTAAGTATATCTGCTTGCTAAAGTCCATATAACAAACTGAAAACAATAGAAGAATTCCTGCTCATTTGTTTAGAAAGTTACTTTAAAATCCTTTAATTAAAAAAAAAACCCCCCTTTTTGGCCATTTGGTGTGGTGTTCTTAACTTTTTAAATGTTCTATTTGACCTTGCTCAATAACCCTCAGAAATTGAACTACTGAAACACTTCCACTATGGATATTGATCTTCTGTAATTTATCAAAACAAAGCTGAATATTGTTATTAGCTGTATACTGATTAGGTGTTGCAAATTTGACTCTTCTAGTCTTCTCTTTCCCTTTATCGTATATTTTTGTGGTGTATGTCCTCCTGGTATTTTGTCAGACCATGGTATCGTTGCCTGAATAGTTTGTGCTGACTTCAGGATGGCTAGAATGTGGGAGACCATGAAGGGACATCATGAGAGCCAATGTCAGATTGTGTTAGCTCTGAGGTCTCTGGATATGTCGCAGTCCCCCAAAGAAACAAGTGAGCACCACTATGAACGCACTTACCAGCTAGGCGTTGTTGTACAAGAGTGGCATTCACAGTTTGAGAAAATGATAATCCACCAGAAGGAATATATTAGAGGCCTGAACTGTTGGTTGAAGCTAAATCTGGTTCCTATTGATACAAATCTGAAGGAAAAGGTTTCATCCCCACAAAGGCCCCAGAACCCTCCAATTCTTGCACTTCTGCATGCCTGGCAAGATCTGATTGAGAAGCTTCCTGATGAGCTTGCTAAAACAGCTATTTATAGCTTTTCTGCTGTTGTAAATACCATTGTGCAACATCAAGTAGATGAGATGAAATTGAAGGACAGGTGTAAGGATACACAAAAGGAGCTTGACAAGAAGACCAGGCAATTTGAGGACTGGTATCATAAGTATATGCAACGGAGAACGCCAAACGATGACACAGAACAAGATGGAGCTCACGAGGATCAAAATGTAATCGATCGACAACTACAGCTAGAAGCACTGAAGCAGAGGTTGAAAGAGGAGGAGGAGGCCTACCTGAGGCAGTGTATGCAGGTCAGAGTGAAGTCACTGACTAGTTTAAGAACAGGCCTGCCCGAACTTTTTCGTGCAATGTCAGAATTTTCTCGTGCTTGTTCAATTATGTACCAGACTTTGGAGTCCATCACACATCCGCTTAACAGAGAGAGCACATAACCGGGTAATGTTTGGCCCTCACAAGATTTTGCGTTGTTCATAATTTACTCAAAATACATTACATTGTATTGTGTTCTGTCATTTTGTGTGCTGAGAAACCCTTTACTCAAAATACATTACATTGTATTGTGTTCTGTCATTTTGTGTGCTGAGAAACCCAAAAACAATGTGATGTGATTTTACTATGTAATTTTCAATAGGGTACTGAGTTCCTTGAATGAACTTTTCATCTTCCCAAGTTGCTTCTTGCTTGTGTGAATGAAATCAGAATTACTAGTTTACAGTAGATGATGCTAATTCCTTCTGTGAAGGCTCTCAGTCTCTGATAATCTTTGAAGTAATCTTCTTTCATTCTTCTTCTGTAGGGCTTGATTGAAATAGCTTGTCCCTTCCTAGGATAATATTCTATTTAGGTTGTCATGTTGTGACACAAAGGTGGAGTCCGTATAATTTACCAATGAAAATAAAGGAAAACTATGTCGTACACGCAAAGACAAGTAAACCTTACTCCTATAGTCCATTGTCAAATACAAAGGGTAACAAATTTGCCTTTTGCGCCTAGTGTCTAGAAGTGTACAGTTTGATATTGAATGTTTCGATAAAACTATATAAAAAAGAATACAAAGAGTAAGTACACTTTAGTGTAATAAAAGTTCTAAATGACGAAAGAAATTATTAGTCATTACTTAAATACACAGAAAGCCTATAAATTACTTCCACTGAAAATTGAACTTGCGACTTAAAGGGGTGAATACATTATTATCATTTAATTTGGGGCTAAAAGTATAATTGTTAAAAAATGGTGTGGGAGATTGGGAGAATGTTACCTGGGCCCACCTCACCACCTTCCTCTACCTATATTCTATTATATCTCTGTGTCTCTGCTCCATTGGCCCGAAAAGTGAAAACCAGTGCGGCGAAGATGACGTCATCAAGACATTCCGAGTCGCCGCCACCGTCGTGCTCAACTCAAGAACGCTATTTCCATCCTCTCCCGGCGGAGCCCCAGACGCCACAATACATCATTGTTCTACCAAATTACTATCGTTCGCATTCCTACATAAGCCGCACGTGCCGCCGCCGCCTGATTTACTCCGCCGGACTTCTCCTCCTTGCCGTGACCGTCTTCCTCCTCTGGCCCTCCGACCCCGGAGTTTCCGTTTCACGCCTCAGACTACGCGGCTTCAGAGTTCACCCCTTCCCGCCCTCCCTAGACATTTCGCTGGACCTGATCGTTAAGGTCCAAAACAGAGATTTCTATTCCGTTGATTACAACGCACTAGTCGTTTCGATCGCCTACCGGAGAAAGCGGCTCGGATACGTCACGTCGGAGGAGGGCCACCTTAAAGCCAGGGCTTCTTCCTACATTAACGCTACGCTGCAACTGAAAGGGGTTGAAATTATAACCGACGTGCTGCCGTTGATCGAGGACGTCGCTAGGGGTTCGGTTACGTTCGATACCGTTACTGAGATCAGTGGCCAGCTGGGATTGTTCTTGCTGGACCTTCCTTTACAGGTCATTCTCCTTTTCTTCTTCCTATCACATTTCATAACAACTAAGAAATATGAAACCTTTCTTCATTATATTGCTAAATTCAGCTTTTGTCAAGAGGATTGGATTGTTTGTCATTTATTTTTAGCTGATAAATATCGGTAGCCATTGTTAATTAATGCGGAGCTTAGGAGTCTTACAAATTGAAACTTTGCTTAGGACATAGGTTTGAGATTCTCACTAAAAGGTCTTGAGATCAATTCGCTTTTGACAAAAAATTGACAACTTTTGAGGTAGTTCATTGATATAGGTTTGGATTCTCACTAAAAGGTCTCAAGATTAATTTTCATGTATGAAAAAAAAAAAAGAAATTTTGAGTTAGTTTAGTGATATAGTCTAGAGATCAATTTGTGTGTTAGGGTTTATGAAAACAAAAACTTGAAACTTTCTAGTTATGCCAACCTTTTTAGTATCTGAGGGTAAAAGTCCATGCAAATATGAAATATGGGAATACTCGAGTTAGGGTAGTGATTTGTGAGCTTGATGGTTAATGGAGTTGGAGTTCAATATACTATTGACAAAACTTCATTCAGCGTGCTGGTTGGATTCAATTATTGGCATAAGCGAGCTGCCTCTTTTGTGACCACACGGAGAATGATTAGATATTTTCAGTTCTGTAGAGGACGCATTTATATGTATTTCTTTCATTCTTCTAGCTTTTTGTATTGCAATAAACCATGCCGATGCTGATAGTAGTGCACTTTGATGGGGAGCTTGTTTAGATAGACTAAGTTAATTATGGATAAGATTGGTTCTCCTTAGTACATCACTTCATTGCATCTTCAATGCAGCAGTGGCCATCTATCTGTTTGCAAGTTATTCTCTTTGGTTAGTTGTACTTACTTTGGTGGTGCCTTATATAAAAAGTAAAACTTGCTTCTGGCAAATGCTCAACATGTTGCTTTCTCGTGCCCTTTCTTTTCTTTTGTTCTGCTGCTTCCCCTATCTATAGTAAATAGTTAATAGCTTCTGATTCAATTCTCAATGCCTATCAAGATTCAAGACAGTGCATCTTATTTCCACATCATCTTTGTTGCAGGGGAAAGTATCGTGTGAAATTGTTGTAGATACGAAGAATGAGACTATCTCCCATCAAAATTGTTACCCTGAGGTGAGATGTTTAGTCTACCTTCCTTAGTTTCTCATAATGTCCATCTTGCTTCGAATTTATATGGAGGAATGGTTTATATCAGAAATTAGATGGAGTATAGTTCAGCAATCTGCATGATGCATAAACATACTCATTTATTAGATATAGGAATTCAATCATTGACCTACAAAACCAACAACATTAAAGTCATAGAACCTTATTGGTATACATAAAGATTGCTGCTTTTGCCATTATGCAGATTACTAACCAATCCATCACTGTATTGGTATTGTACAATTTAAAAGTTCCTGATCAACATTTATCTTTTCCTTGTTGGACAGTAATATGGCTTTTGGCGCCGAGGTGGAGCTTTGTATGGAAGCCAACTGATGCAACCAAGTCATTGCATCTCCTTTGCTCTATGCTGCCGCAGTACAGATGAAGCTTTCGGGATTTAGATGCATGGATACGTAAACATTCCTTGTTGATGTAACTATGAAAGTTTGTCATGTCTGTGAGAAACTTATTGTGAATAACATGCTACTAGCATGCGTTTTCATTCTTTCGTCATGGAATCAATGAATATAGTACATATTTGCCAAAGTCCTGTCTTTTGTTTTATGGTTATTAAATTCCTTTTCCCCACTACCATAAAGTAACTAACAATCTTGTAGATATTAACTTATTAAGAGAACTGAAAAACACAGAGATAGCATGCACTCTACTGACTGTGTTTGGCTGTGAGTTGACAACCCCATTTATATTCTTTATGATGGAGTCTACATCTGAATGATCCTGGATGGTTCGTTGGAGAGCAGAGACAGTGCTTCTTTGCCCCACCGCTAACAGCCCGAGCTCCTCCAGGTACGACTCTTGCCCTTGCCGCCTCTTCCCTTGCCTCCTCGGCTGGCAAAGGTGACTCCCTGTCGCCTTTGCCAGATTCGTGGAGTCGAACCCAGTAAGGATGAGGGTAACACATTTCTTGATGGAAGAGAAAGAAATGGTTCAGAAGTTGAGATCATCCCACAATGGAGGAAGGGAAATATATTACTCCTTTTTATGTTACTTTGGATTGATTCATTTGTGGAAAGTGAGGCCGAAAGGCATCGCTTTTGTACTGTGTTGTGTGGAAGACAAGAGAGAATTGAGAATCAGCATATTCTGAACTCTCTTGTTACACATAAAATAATTTCACATTTTCTTCTCTTATACACGATTGGCACACATATAACGAGTGATCTTCGATTATACGTGAATCCAGACATAATAAAACAATATTATATTGGTTGTGTGGCCTTTGCCAGACGAAGCTTCCGACCACTTGTTGAGAATGAATGAATGTATGTCTGTCGTCCAACGTAGATAAGACGCAAACGCAAAGCCTATTCTAGTATATATATATATATATGCCTGTTTTCCCTTGGCCTATCTTAATCAATCAGTTTTCTTGACTAATTACTAATTACTGAGGTTATTAGATACGAAAACAATCTAAAGATTGCGTTTAACACAACCCCAACCACATATATATTCCATTCCATGTTCTTGTACGTGCACCGTCGCTTTCTTGATGAGTTGTTTGTGTTTTTTTTTACTATATATATATATATTGAATACTACTGACTCTTACAATGTTGTATCTGTTCATAACTACTTTCTAAACTTATCATATATATATATATATAATGGTGGCAGAATCTACAAGAGAGAAAGGCCACACAAAACTACGACAAGATAAAAGCTGCAGTCCATGAAGAGAGCACGAATGGTCTGATAGAGCACCAATCCTATTTCCAGCATTGCAAATGCTTGTGACCAGTTATACTCCTCATCATCGTCTTCATTGAGGGCGCCGGCCGCCGTGTCGGGTTCTTCCGGCTTGCCCAGGATTAACAGCCGAGCCACCACGATGGTGACGTCAGTTAGGATAATTATGTAGAGAGGCCTGGAGGCGATGACGTTGTTAGACTTTGTCATGCCGTGAGGGACGCTGACGCAAGACATAACTACCAGCAGCGCGATAATTATTGTGGAACATTGTAACCGCGCGTCCTCCGAGGATAAAATGATGGCGTTAATGTCTTTCGGAGAGAATAGATGATGGAGGCGATTTGAACATGATAATGACCGTTTCTGGAGAGGCCGCCGGCGGTTTTTTGTTGGTTTTGCGGCGGCGGAGGCCGGTGGTTGCTCATCATCAGGGCTACATCTGTTACCACTGTTGTCGGAATAACATTTTCGCATTCTTCTGCCGGAAAAATCATCTGTCGTCATCTTCTCCAAATTGTCTTCTGCAAATTAAAGAACATGATGAATTTCATATTTCTGATGATCTGATCTATTCCAACTCAGTACAGGATACTACGTCGTAATAAGCTAAGATATGATTACCAAATGATGATTGGGTGCGGGAATGGAGGGTTGGGGTGGCTGCCATGGCCCCTTTCTTCCTTCCTCTCCTTTCATCTTCCACCTCTCCCATTTTCCTAAAAGTGATTAAAAATTTTCAAAAAAGAAGAAGAAAATTAATGTTAATCTTTTATGAATAATGGGAAACTTCAATCTTCCTCTTTTTTTTTTTTTTTTTTTTTTTTTTTTTTTTTTTTTTTTTTTTTTT
>NC_044917.1:361054-369349 GCF_003576645.1 Ipomoea triloba | reverse complement strand
TTTTTTTTTTTTTTTTTTTTTTTTTTTTTTTTTTTTTTTTGGCTTACGGTTTCTTTATCCCAGCCACTAATGTATGAACATGTGATAAAAATTAAACTTATGACTTTCTAACATGAAATTACTTATACAATTTTATTCATTCAATATAATTGATAATTAAGTTAAATCTTCATAACAAAATTTGTATTTTAAATAAAAAAATATCTTATTACGGTGAGAATTTATGGAAGAGCTCTTGATGACAAAATCGAAATCGTACAAATTCGTAGTGAGTGCCTTTGTGAACTTGATTGCCAGTTATGGCGTAAGTTCCGTCGGTGTTTTGACAGAACCTCGAGATGTTGGGAGAGCAAGGAGAAAGGAACAAGGAACACTGAAGATCACACGAGGGAGAAAAATGCAAATAATTTACTATTGCAATCAAAGATTGAGAGTACATTTGCAAGTAATAATCACAGCAAAAAGTTAACTCTAGTTAGCATTACTTTCTATTCAAGATCAGAAGATTTCAGGCACACTAAATCTTGTTGCAGACTAATAGCCGCCCTTGTTTCTTCAGGATCTTTGGCTGCCGGAGATCCAGAATCCGGTGACACAAAACATTACCTCAAAATCCTCTCTCGAGCAGGTTTAGGGTAGGGGTTGGCATATTCACAACAGGAGATCACATTGTTTAAGACCGGTAGTGGCATCATCACTTATTTATATACTGCTCGTATAAAGAACGATACTTGGCAGGAATATAATCCTTGAATCTGTCAACAAGTTGAAAAAAATTATACCAACTCCATATATGTTGCTAAGAAGAGAAGTTTCATTAAAACAAATGATTTAAAGCAGAAAATGCACCTGTGAAGGAGAGGTAGTCTATCAGGAAGAGAAAATAATCTTGCAACAGATTCCAAAACATGCCCAATTTTCATTGCTTTGGACTTCAGAGCCTTTAAGTAACCAACAAATTCTTTGTATTCTACGTCACTAAGCTTCTCGCGAACCTGTAAAGTATTATTATTCTGAGAACCCTCAAATGCTATCCAGGTAGTAAAGTTGATAGGAACACAGTTAAATAGAAGCAAGACAGCAATACTAAAATGGTTCTTTAATTTGTACCTGAAAAGCCTAAGAATCAGTTCCATGCATTAGTGTGGATTAAAAGAAAAAGTACTTGTACTTTACCTGGACAAGAAACATGGATCCTTTGTTTTCTGCATCCTCAGAAGATGTAACAGAGCCAGACAGTTTTCCATGGTCATTAGACGAAGTGACCTTTGTTTGCAATGTCGGCTCATCTTTAGGTAGCATTTCTATCTTGTCTTGAGATCCAGAAAGCGTTAATTTCTCATCGTTCAACATATTGCAACATTGATTGTCTGATGAATTCTTGCAACATACCTTATCCGGTCCCGTTATAACCAATCTAGGCCTCTTCGAAGAACAAGGTGCAATAACCTCATCAGATTTTTTATCCAACAATGTTCTTTCTGTCAAGTCAACCAATTTGTGATTGCTAGCCAGCGTGGTTTTCCTCAAAGAGGGTAAAAATTTGCTTTCAAATTCAAACAAACTACTTGACCGCTTCATATCCAAATTCTGAACTAGCTTGTCAGACTTCAGAGATGACCGATTGGCTGGAACTATTTCATCCAGATTACTGGAGCTTTTGCAATGTTTGGCTTTAAGTGCAGAAGATACCGAGTCAACAGAGCGAGGTTGCTCCACAGGCAAGGTCTAATGATAGGGCCATTGAAGAAAAGTTATAAGTCAATATTCATCATTATCATGCTGAAGTCATACCATGCAATGCAAATAAATTGAAACTTACCAAAGGGTTAGAAATCTTAATATCAAGTTGAGGTTTGCAGTCTTTTACTTGGCTGACATTTTCTGTAAGAATACAAATTTCTAAAATTGAATAACAATGGAAAACATGAGGGCAGGGCTGCAGGGGGAATGAAATGCACTAGGCATACTACTGCACTTGCTGAGCAAAATAACAAATGGGGCATTGAGGTAAAGCAGACTGATATGAAATTAGTTGAGTATTTGCAATTTACCCCTTGCATTAGGTCGCATCATCTCTAGCTTGGTTGGGCCATGAATCCCTCCATCTCGAAAAAATCGAGTAAGTGAGAAAACTACATCTCCAAATTTGGAGTAACACTGCCAGTTAAAACATAGATATGCGTTCATTTATTAAGGGGAAATAATTGTTAAAAATAGAGTAGAAATACCAAATAGAAATTGTCAAACCACACCTTAATATGAGGTTTTATCCAAAGTGATACTCGTGCTTGATGATTTGGATTAGTGAACCTGTTCAAGATTTAAAAAAAAAGTTTATTAACCTAAATAGGAGTGTAAACAACTGTCAGAATAACAAATATATGGACTACAAATAATTTTTGAACAACCTTTCATCACAAAAAATGATTGCTCCATAGTCATGCTTATGTCGAATGACACGACCAACAGCCTGATTTACAGCCCTTGATGCTTGTTGACTGTACCACTCTTCTCCAGTCAGGCCCTGTGGATCACCATCTAGTATAAGGGAAGGCCAAGAGGACACACATAGAAAGGAACAAAACATCAGAATATCATCTCTTGACCAGGTCTCTAAATAGTACCTTAGAAATAGATTGTTGCAATTGTGTTTGTTGATCCAAATATTCACGCTTCAAACGAACCTGAATAACACACCAATAAGACCCGAGAGGTTTTGTGAATATCGAACATGCCAGAATGCACAAGGTAATAGAGAGAGAAACGTTGAGAGTCATGGCCATTATCAAATTAACAACTGAAATTTCAGGAACAAAGAGAAGCAAGACAAACCTTAGGATCATTTCTTGTTGCAAATGGTATGCCAGTGATCACCACAGCTCTACCAGCATGGTCAGCAAAATCCAATCCTTCACTCACCTATTGAACCAATCATTCAACATCAAACACTATTATAGAAGGGAATAAAAGGCCCTTATCATTCTGTTGAATATTAGGAAACTTCTAGTGGGCTGGACTTAATTTCCTATTCCTATTAGGGTTACCTATTCCTATTATGGTAGATTTGGTAGCTTAGTTTAGTATATATAGAGGCATAGAGAAGAACCCTATTGTACTCTTTCATTCTAATATACTCATACATTCTATTATTCTCTGGTTTCTCTAATACTTTGCTTCCGCCTAACTGGCGGGTGGTTGTTATTCTCCACCCGCCAGGTCTTTCAATCCCCTCAATTTCAACACATTCCTTAAAGTAGCTTGATATCATTTAAGCTCTGCAGTTGGTCATTTCAGATACAAATGTAGCACTCAGGATTAGTTTTGAAAGTTTTTGTCAAAAGCAGATTCATCAAGTGAATTACCTTGCCACGACAAACGGCAAAAAATGCAGCTCCAGAAGCAGATCTATCCTTTAACTTAGACATATAGTCCTATTTATAAAATAATACAGGAGACAAAGTGAGATTATTATTGTACATAATTACAGAAAAAACATAGTGAAGGTAGTATTTTAGTTACTTCAATTGCTGAAGGAAAGAGAGATGATTGTCTTGGTTCCACTACAGGTAACTTGTGCTTGCATATTCTTTCCCAGATTGTACTAGAATTTGTTTGGTTTCCATTACCCTACAAAATTCAGGCAATGCTTGAGAAAGGTGCACAAAAAAAAATTTCATAATTATTGCACAAAACATGATAGCACATTACCGTAGATTTCCAGCACCCAATACATTGGTCCAAAAAATAGTATGATGGAAAGAATACAAGAAGTCCATCCGGTACAATTCGAGCCAAGTTGACTGGAACAGGGAAATTCCAAAAACAATAACTTTGTCATATACAATCCCTAGAAGCTACTCTAGTCTTCAAAAGATCACACTAGGATATCAAAAATCAATATTTACATAGAAATTCTAAAATTGCATTTTGACATGTAGAAAATTGATTTAAGAAAAATGGAAGCAATAAGCTATTAACTATTGTTAATCAACATACCAATGGCATTGCCAAGATCTAACTTGTATTGAAGAGAATCACGACTTCGATAGGAAGAGTTGAAAGGATAACCAGATGGGCCAGCAGGTACAACCCCTGCCCATACTTGATTTTCTGATATGACATGAGGATTTTCCAAACGAATTGGAAATTCTCTACAAATGTTGGAAATAATACCTTGTAAGAAACTCAATTGTGTCAAAACCAAAACGTAAGAAAAATGTTTCATTGTGAACAAGTTTCTTACAGCTTTAATTCCTCAGCAAATGAATCCATTGGGGATAGTGTGCCTGAAGTCAATATAATAGATGCAACACCCAATCTGGAAAACTCTTCCATGGCAATTCCGGGATTGAAACACCACCAACTTAGTGTTCTAGATGCCTTACCTGCAGCAAAGGAAAATCACTAAAACATATTTAAGAAAACTGAACCCTCATTGGAAATCTATAAATTGTGGTTTTTTATTGTTAAAAGTAATAATGAATACAAACAGAAATTTCTATAGATATTACCTCACTTTAGAATATCCTTCACTGTTCATAGTAAAAATGGGTTTAGCCCGCATCTAAGTAATTAAAAAGAAAAAGGGGAAAACATTTGATCTGATTTTTTTTTTTCCAGGTAGACCATATAATTCAAGTATGTTACAGCCTTTCTATAAGTACACATATAGACTGCATTATATGAAGGTTACTACAATCAAAACAATGAAATGAAATTTTTAAAGGAAAAATGGAAGAGTAACAAGTACATTATGTTAGCCTGTAGTTAAGTTAAGGGAAGGGAAGAAATGAAAAAGAAAATCTTATAGAACAAAAATTGTCACTTGCATCTAGCCCAAGAAATGAAATTCATCATTAAGACCAAAGAAAACCTTGCCATACCTTTAAAGGCATCAGGACCACTTCCTTCAACTTCCTGAACATGAACCTAACAAAATTTTGCAAAATTAATGAGGCAACTGAGTAAAAAATGATATAGTCATATCATTCTGCTTGATTATGATAAAAATACAAGTAATTAGAACAACTACATCTTAGAACTTACACGATAGTATTTTGCATGAGGATTGCCATCATCTCTAAAAATCATTCTAAGAATATCACCCATGCTTTCAAGCCTACAGACGCTTCCTTTTGACTTGTTTAATCCTTCATTATTAGCAACACTTGCATCTGCCCAAAGGAGTAAGAACTACACTGTTCAACAGAAACTAGTTGAAAATAATAGGACACTTTAATGGCCACCAACAAAGTAAAGCTAAATCTGGAACTCTCATTGGAATAAGATAGAATGCTTGAATTGACACACATCAGGTGAAAACAGTGAACCAAGTAACTTTATTTCATTCAACTAAACAAACTTCTGGTTCCATATGCTAGAGCTTAGATCAGCTGATTAGCATCACAAATGTCAAGGCAGTAAGGGGGCTTACCAACCTTCCTCAAGAAGTAATGTTGCTTCTTCAATTATATCAATGAGCATGTTGGCAGTTTTCTGATTGATGTTAAGATCAGCAAGTAGCTCATAAATGTAAGTACCAGGTTTTGTAAAGCCTAATTCTTTTGAATCAATTGGCACTTCACCAATTCTCTTCTCAAGCTTCAAAAGAAGTGCTGCATGAAATAAATGAGTTTCTCGTTAACAAGCGGCAGAGGCAATAAAAACATACCTAAGGAGCATTGATAAGCATGTTGACATGCATTCATCAATCTTGTATGTGATAAATTACCTCTGAGAATGGCAAAGTTATCTGGATTGCATGATTTGTCACTTGACTTCTCCCTCCTGGCAATGGAAAGGTCAACACAATTTTTTGCCTCAGAGATGCAAGCTGTCAGAAGCCCTGATGGTATGTCGAAAGAGGCTGCATCAGCGCACAAGCTTTCCTATAATGTAATTAAGAAATATATTTTGTTACCTGCCTAAATCAGAATTCATCCATGAATGTAAAATATAAAGGACTACATTTATTTTTAATACACCTTAACTTGGAGGACTAATGTTATACATGTCCAACTCACTACAAGTGTATGGCCAACAAACAAGATACTAGATTTAATATATATACAAATTCACTGTCAAGTCCTTGTCAAAAACATTAGAAAATGAAATATAGACAAGTATCACAACAAAGAAGCAGATAGTCCAAGATTATATACTCCAAAGGTTGAAGAGATGCAACATACCAAGTTGTGAGCTTCATCAAAGATAAGTATACTGTTTGACCACTCAATAGATAATGATTTTCGGTTCTCCCGATCGATAAGATAGTTGTAAGGTGCAAATAAGATGTCAACAGACTTGTGAAGATCTCGTGAAATATAATAAGGGCACCTAAAATAGTGGTAGAACTATAAGTATAGATTTATCAGTATACATGCATCAGCAGAAAAAGTTGTGCCAGACGTACGTGCTACTGCTTCTCCCAATGTTGACCAAGTCCTCTATGTCAATAGGTTCATCTCCTAAATTGGGATTACCTTTCACAAACTCTGCAAATGCATGAGAAAATATATTGAACAATGTAAAATAATAAATTAAGGCAGAGAAAATATAGAGTAGGCTTCACTGTAGAATGATCAAACTTGTAAGTTAGACCATATCAAGGAGCATACACAATAAGCAGAGTTGAATGCAAAGAACAGTTGTACCTGCAACGCGAGAAAAATGGGCACAATAACGCTTTGTCCGTTTTTTGCAAAGCAAGTGGCAGGCGTTTGTTTGTGTTCTCCCACGAAGTAAACTAACTTCTTCATGAATGCACAATTGCTCTCGGGATCCTAATACCACCATTTTGGGCCTGCAGTTTTCATAATATCCAAACAATTTTGGTTACAAATATCAGAAATAAAAAATGGAAAAGGTTGATAGTGGCACCCAGCAAAAATTCACAAACAAAAGCAAAGATTTTTAATGTATGGCAGCAAGTTACTTATAAAACTATAGAAGATGTTATCATACTCAATTGGGTAAGGAGATTATTTCTATTAATCTTATGTGATTATAGGTTAATGTAATCCCACCACAGCTGGACATCAAAAGTCAACCAGACATCACAATCTAGCTCTGACCTGTAATTTGTCCTTTTTAGCTCATTGATCACTTGCTTAATCTGACTGTGAGTCCGTGATGCATACACAATAGCAGGTAATCTTGAGGATTCAGACTGCGATTGTGAATAAGGATCTAACTCCTGGGTGGATCCATTTTGACCTCTTCTTTCATACTTGCGTGATGAAAAAGCACCCAAGCTATTCCTCCAAGCCAATGTGGCACACAAGAGACACAGTGTCTTTCCAGTCCCAGTTGGACTCTCTAACAGTGCATTACATCTCTGCAGCATCACAAGCATGCGTTCACCACGTAATCCACTATAAATGTACTCAGGCAGATAATTGCAAATAGAAAATAATTGTTTAAAAGTTACACATGACAAAGCATTGTAACACAAATGGGTTGTGTACCCCAGATATGGTGGCAACAATTATAAAGTTGGTAATTTTGTGTTAACATAACAGTAAGAAGAAGCACAATAGAACTTTGCTAAAAGAAATACTGTTTAAGCATGTTTTCCCAAAATAAGCTATGATTTCTTTTGGGTGTGGATATTTATTTTTCAGCTTTCTTAGGATTGCCTAGCAAGAAATCCCTAACCTGATTAATGATTATGCCCCTAGTAAGGGACAGTTCCAACTGACACTCTGGTACCATTCCAATTGTTTGCTTCAGTAGAGGGGTAACTCAGAATAATTTTTCTTAAAGATCAAAACTTTACCATAGGAACAAATTAAACGACAAACAAAAGGTTAAAAGCTTACATTTTGAAGAGATTGGATGACTTTTTCCATGTAAACAAGCTGGCAATCGTAAGCCTGGAAGGGGAAATCCACATCGATTCCCCTGATTTTGTACGTCGGCATCTCTCTCCGATCAACTGAAACCACAGTATTTTGTTAGAGTAATCGGTATCTAGCTTGCTCCCCTGCTCAAACCCTAAGCCAGTGCATTATAAGTTACAAGCCTATGATGATTTTCCCGCCAGTTTTTGTGCCTCGGGAGATATATATACGTCAACTATTTTCATTTTTTAGAATTATTATTTATCAGAATTGAATTCCTATATGGGGCCTTACAAGGATTATTATGGGCCGTGATATGATGGGAAACAAAGCAAATGATCCGTATTGGTTGCGCGGCCCAAGTTGAACTCGTCCACAGATAATTCTAGAAGCGTCGCGACCACGACACTGGAAAAAGGACGCAAAAAAAAAAAAAAAAAAAAAAAAAAAA
>NC_044917.1:289741-360601 GCF_003576645.1 Ipomoea triloba | reverse complement strand
AAAAAAAAAAAAAAAAAAAAAAAAAAAAAAAAAAAAAAAAAGGAAGACAATTCTCCTCCTAGTCCTAGAGTCCTAGTAAATCAAACCACCATTTTCGTTTATTTAATTTTTTTTAAATCGAAAATTCTACACAAACCCCACCTTCGCTTACTGCCTGCCTTTAAAACCCCTATTTTTCCCTTTCGTATCCGGTCATACTTTCCTGTCTCTAAACATACCGCCGTAGTAGGGAAGAGAGAGTTCTAGAATCCACCGGTGCGCTTTTGCTCGGTCAATCCTTCCCACACTTCCTGCTCTGCGTCCTTCCGGTACGTCTGAATCTCGAAATATAGTTTCGTGTTTGCTCAATTCTCAGATCTGTGGATTTCTCATTTTAAATACGGTTGTGTAGATCGTTGAATAGGTTATCGTATTTGAACTTTTACGGGCGCTGAATATTGATCCTTTTTCTGCTTCCGATTTGATCGTTTTTGTATCGTAATGAGAAGTAGGATATTGTTTTAAGTTGGAATAGAATTAGTCATGCTTGCATTGTTTGTTGCTTTGGCCAGGGTCTTTATTTAACTGTTTTCTGGATACGTGATCGGCTTTTGGGATGAATTAAGCCGTGATTGTATGGTTTTCTTAGATGATGTGGTGTGTAGGGAGTATGTGTGTGCATGAAAGCTAATTCAGTGGCAAGTTTTAATATTTCATGCTTCTGTTTCTGAGGTGTAGCTGTTGAATCTGATTCGGATCAATTCAAGCTTGCTACAACATTTCATGTTTCTTTATTTTGTTTTGTTGGCAAAGGTTAATGCAACGGAAAAGCTTAAGTTTTCCTGTTTGTTTGAGTATGACTTCTGTTGAATCTTAATTTGATTAGTTGTAGCTCCGGAATGGTAATTGCATATTTGGTTGTTTCTTTGGTAGCCTATATATTAAGTTACACATCTATCTGTGGATGCCATAGTGAATCAGTTTGCTTGTGATTTGCATTAGAAGTATAATTTGGCAATTGTATAGGTTCTGGATTAAATGTTGCCTTGCTTTACTGTCATTCAGGTTTTCTGTTCTATTGGACTTTAATTGCTTCTTGCAACAAAAATGAGCGTAGTAGGGTTTGATGTTGGGAACGAGAGTGGTGTCGTTGCAGTTGCAAGACAGAGGGGAATTGATGTTGTTCTTAATGATGAATCAAAGAGAGAAACTCCAGCTCTTGTTTGCTTTGGTGACAAGCAAAGATTCATTGGTACAGCTGGTGCTGCATCTAGTCTGATGAATCCAAAGAACACAATTTCTCAGGTAAAGAGATTGATTGGACGTCAATTTTCAGATCCCGAGTTGCAAAGGGATATCAAGTCTTTTCCTTTCTCTGTGACTGAAGGCCCTGATGGATTTCCATTGATCCATGCTCGATATTTGGGGGAAATGAGAACTTTCACACCCACCCAAGTTCTGGGAATGGTGTTGTCAAATCTGAAGAGCATTGCAGAGAAAAATCTGAATGCTGCAGTAGTGGATTGCTGCATTGGGATACCCATCTATTTTACTGATCTCCAGAGAAGAGCAGTTATGGATGCTGCTACAATTGCTGGTCTACACCCACTACGTCTCTTCCACGAAACTACAGCCACAGCATTGGCTTATGGTATCTACAAGACTGATTTACCTGAAAATGAACCCCTAAATGTTGCTTTTGTTGATGTTGGACATTCTAGCATGCAAGTTTGCATTGCCGCCTTCAAGAAAGGCCAGCTGAAGATATTGGCACATTCATTTGATAGATCACTTGGTGGAAGAGATTTTGACGAAGTCCTTTTCCAGCACTTTGCTGCAAAATTCAAGGATGAATACAAGATTGATGTCTTTCAGAATGCCAGGGCTTGCCTTAGACTCCGCGCTGCCTGTGAGAAGTTGAAGAAGGTTTTAAGTGCTAATCCTGAGGCACCTCTGAATATAGAGTGCTTGATGGATGAGAAGGATGTCAGGGGTTTCATTAAAAGAGATGAATTTGAGCAAATTAGTATTCCCATATTGGAAAGAGTGAAGAAGCCATTGGAGAAAGCTATTGCAGAAGCTGGTCTTGCAGTTGAAAATATTCACTCTATTGAGGTTATTGGGTCTGGATCACGAGTCCCTGCTATTATTAAGATTTTGACCGAGTTCTTTGGTAAGGAGCCTAGGCGTACAATGAATGCAAGTGAATGTGTTGCTAAAGGCTGTGCATTACAGTGTGCCATACTCAGTCCAACATTTAAAGTGCGAGATTTTCAGGTAAATTTTATTGGCTCAGCTCCTTTTAATATTGATCCTTATTCCTTACTGTTGAGATGTCTGGTCTTCAAGGATTTCCAGTGGGGTGTACAGTCTAACATTTCCAGTTAGAGAGTTTGTAAAGTTTTCTTCTTGTTGGTTGTGTACTTGTGTAGGTCAATGAGAGCTTCCCTTTCCCAATTGCTTTGTCCTGGAAAGGACCTGCTCCAGATGCCCAAAATGGAGTTGCTGAAAATCAACAGAGCACCATTGTTTTCCCCAAGGGGAATCCAATACCAAGTGTGAAAGCTTTGACGTTCTACAGATCTGGCACATTTTCGATTGATGTACAGTATGCTGATGTCAGTGAACTACAGGCACCTTCAAAAATCAGTACTTACACGGTAATTAAGTTTGTTTTTATCTGATCTGTGTAATATGTAATTTACTCTGTAATACATAAAGTCAGAATTTGATAATGTTTATGCTCATAATACTGTTGCTGCATTTATGAACAGATTGGTCCTTTCCAATCTGCAAAGGGCGAACGTGCAAAGCTGAAGGTTAAAGCACGCTTGAATCTGCATGGTATTGTTTCTGTTGAGTCAGCAACTGTAAGTGATGAAGTTTCTCTTGGTGGCTGGTGAAAGAACTTTTTTACTGTTGGACAAATTTTGATTGATTTCTTGTGTATATTCTCTAGCTTCTAGAAGAAGAAGAGGTGGAAGTACCAGTTGTTAAAGAACAATTAAAGGAATCAACCAAAATGGAAACTGATGATATTCCTCCCCAAGATTCCTCTGAAACTGATGTTAACATGCAAGATGATAAAGTCACATCAGATGCTTCTGAGAATCATGCCCCAGAGTCTGGAGACAAACCAGTTCAAATGGAGACTGATGCTAAGGTTTGTTATATGTTGTAATGCAGTTGCTCTTTCCTTTGATTTTGTAACCTATTCTGGTACTCAGTCAGTACCTTACAGTGTCCACATCTTACATCAGCTGTGCTTACCAGAGATTTCATTGTTCACCCTTTCAGGCTGAGGCCCCAAAGAAAAAGGTCAAGAAAACAAATGTACCAGTCTCAGAATTGGTTTATGGAGCATTGTCACCTGCCGATGTACAGAAGGCGGTGGAAAAAGAATTTGAAATGGCATTGCAGGATCGTATCATGGAAGAAACAAAGGACAAGAAGAATGCTGTGGAGGCCTATGTCTACGACATGAGGAATAAGGTATTATTTGGTTGTTCTGTGATAATTTTTCATTAAAACTTGGATGCAGTGTACTCATTTTACATGTGCCTTAACCCTATTTAAAAAATGTCTCCAGCTCTTCGACAAGTATCAAGAGTTTGTAGTTGAGTCGGAAAAAGAGCAGTTAATTGCTAAACTTCAAGAGGTGGAAGATTGGTTATATGAGGATGGAGAAGACGAGACAAAAGGAGTCTACATTGCCAAACTTGAGGAACTTAAAAAGGTTAGTTCTTTTAGTTTGCTGCTTATGTAATAAATTTTCTCCTCTTTAGCTGGCCACTGAGTTGTTCTATATCTTGGCTGCTTATCTTATTCTTTTTTCATTATTGTTTGTTGAGTATATGTTTGACAAGATGACATTTGGTTTGTGATTTGCAGCAAGGTGATCCCATTGAAGAGCGTTACAAGGAGTATACGGATAGGGGTACTGTCATTGATCAACTAGTCTATTGCATCAATAGTTACAGAGAGGCTGCAATGTCAAATGATGTAAAGTTTGAGCACATTGAATTAGCAGACAAGCAGAAGGTGAGCAAACACTGTATTTCTTCCTCCATTATTGTGCTTTTTCCTTATTCTGAAATTGGTGCCTAGTATTTGATGGTTAAATTATCTATCTGTTTTAGGTCATGAATGAGTGTGTTGAAGCTGAGGCTTGGTTGAGAGAGAAAAAGCAGCAACAGGATGCGCTTCCAAAGTATGCCACACCTGTTCTTTTGTCTGCTGATATCAGAAAGAAGGCTGAAGCTGTTGATAGGTACTGTTATATCAGTAATAGCATTACGTGGATGCCTTTCTTGTATATATGAATTAATGAGGGGTGGTTGTTCAAATTTGTTTCTCAATATGTGCAATATGCATGATTTTCTTCCATCATCTTTTATCATGTGTGGACCATCATCAATTCACTGATTTCTTCTGCTTCATCTCTACAGGCTTTGCAGGCCTATAATGACGAAACCCAAGCCAGCCAAGCCTACCACTACTGAACCATCATCACCACAAACTTCCCAAAGCAGTGAGAAACATTCTCAAGGTGGAGAGGGCCCGAACCCCAATGAAAATACGGGCGAGGGAGCCGGAGCCGAAGCAACTTCTGCCACTGAGCCAATGGAAACAGACAAGTCAGAATCGGAGTCTGCTCCAAGTGGTGTGTAGGTTCAGTGGCTGGCTGCTTTGTTGTCTCTGATGCATTTTGCGATGATTCGGTTACTTGTACTCCTTCCCATTCGGTCCTGAACATTTTGATGAATCTATAGTTGGCGGTGGCCATATTATATATTCACTTGCAGAGTTTATATTTTGATTTTGGATTATTATGTAAAAGGATTGGGAGTGTGTCTGATTAACTGTTTATCATCATTAGGGTGGGTGGTGGCTCACTAGAATCCTGTTCTTCCTAGGGATTTGCAAGTTTGGGTTCTACTATTGTTTTTTCCTTGTTTCCCGTCACAGGGAAAAAGATGAATTTCAAAATGTTTACGATTTCTCACGAATCTCAGTCTGCTTTTTAAAGATTCATTCTTGTGCTCTCAATCATCTCATTGTCTTCTCCTGTCATGTATTTTAAATTCGGTAAATTTTATCGAAACTAAATCATGAGCTCCATGTAAATATCTTGTTCACTAAGGAGAAATTTACACGCCTTTTACAGCCAGGCACAATTTGATAGTATTAGTGGAGGAGAAAATCGGAGGACTAATTTCACGGCAAGACAATCTTCACAGTAGAAAATCATGTATCCCAAGTGAGCTACCGTACCACTCCTAAGTCCTACCAGTACGATGCATGTTGCAGCCCGCAGCCTAGGAGTATAACTTGAACCACACTACACGAAATAAAGAGTTTTTAATGGTTAGAGAGCTAATACTCTCTCACCCAAAAATTTTGGGCTCTAATTTACTCTTTCATGGGGTTTTTGTCTTCTTTTTTTTTTTTTTTTTTTTTTTAATGTATCTTAGATTCTATGAACTTGTCTCTAAATCTATGAACTATATCTTAGATTCTATTATGTAATTTTCTTTTCGATGAGTTGATGTGAAAAACAAACTTAATTGAATTGTTAATAGAACGTGGTAAAAGGACATCGTAAACTCATCATTTCGGGACCATATTTCTCAACATGTAGAAAGCGATTGTACACCTCGCATTGAAGATCAGATGAATATATATACGTACTTTGGATTAGTAAGGTGCAGCAAGACAGATATAGTCGATGAAGAAATGTAAATTGATATTAAAATGATTGAAATGTACGATCCGAACTGTAGTCTTTTCTGATAACATTTCACGAGATACTCCATCGACTCCGATCTGTAAATTAATAGGACCAATTTCAAGATTATATTAACCGACGTACCTATCTAACCATATATAGTACCTTCGAATTATATACATATAAAAAAAAAAACAATAATTGAGCTGTCCGTGGGCCGTGGCTATAAATGCGAACCTTCTACTATAACAGAGCACTCGATCAGCTCGCACCAAAATGAAGGCTCTTCTGCTCCTTTTCGTCTCCTTAACTTTCGTCCCCTTTGCCTTCCCATCAAGAAACCTCCCTTCTTCTTCTTCTTCTTCTTCTTCTTCTTCAGCGTCTGTGGTCGACATTGAAGGCAAGGAGGTTCAACTAGGGCTACCATACTACGCCCTCTCCAACGTTTTCATCTTCCAGCCCGGACTATGCCTAATAGACATCAAGAACCGAACCACAGGTTGCCCACACGACGTCGTTCAGTGCAACATATTCTCCAACTCCACGGCCCTCCTGGGCTGGCCCATCATCTTCAACACCCCCGCCAACGTGACGGCCGGCAACGTCATCACGGAAGGCATTTCTTACACCGTCCGTTTCCCCGTCTCCGCCGCGGGGTTGTTATGTATCCAAGAGATCTTTTGGGGATTAGCTGACGTCAATATGTTCCAGAAATACATCACGACGGATCCAAACGCCGGCGCCGCCGGCGTCTTATTCCAGGTGAAGAAAGAGTGGTCGGGATATAAGATCTCTTATTGTGTAACAATCCCAGTACCCCGCACGCCCGTTTGCTACCCCGTGGGGTTGATACAAAAGGATGGGTACAACCGTTTGGGGATAGGCTTCGGTGTTAACTCCCTCCACTTCTCGTTCTCCAAGTATAATGCCACCACGCTCCACGCCCATGCCACTTCCTAGCTAGCTAGCTAGCGCCTAGATTAAATATACATAATAGTTTTAGACTATTATGTATTGGTGTGTATCAATCAATGTGCGTGTGAAATAATAATGTGTTCATTTTGTATCCTTTTTTTTAATATTATTTGAAAGGGTATTTTGAAGAAATTATTTACTAAATTCCGCATTCATATGAATAAAAAGAATTTAATTTTGATGGTCATGAACAATTTTTTTTAAAAATAATTTTGATTTGATGATAAATTGGAGGCTTTAACAACAGTCTGTTTGTTGTAAAATAATAAAGAACATAGAAAAAAACAAAGAGATAAGGGAGAAAAGAAACCACTCGACATTTTATTTGTTATTGATGATTTTGTTTTTACATATATACCTACATGGCTACATCATAGTAACCACTTGACAATAACTACTTCATAATACAATATTCAATAATGGAGAAAGTGGGAAAGTGGAGAGATCATGGAATAATGAGCATAAGTCAATATAATGTAACCTTCACTACCTAGTTTGCAATATTAGATATTACTTAGTTATTATTAGTGTTGGGTTACACCCTTGGCCCAATGGGATGATCCATTGGGTCTAACTTGATAATAAAAGCCCAAGTGTGCATGTACAACTACAAAACAATTTAATGGTGGAGGAGTTTGGTTTGCCCTAACCCAAAAAGCCCATAATTTATTTATTTATTTATTATTATTATTTTTTGTTTTTGTTTAGAGTTTTGCGTGAAATCCCATGAACAACTACTACCGCACCTTTACGTGAACTTTTGTACATAAAAACAACGTCAACTGTTTTCCGGTTGAATTGCTAGCTTGTCAGAAAAATTTCAGTTAAAATGGTTTGATCTTCCTATAAATACCATCTCATTTCCATCATCACAGACCAAACCCAAATTAATCCTCAGCTCCCTCGTAAACAAACATATTCTAGTAAAATGAAGTCTCTTGTGCTTCTTTTCGTCACCTTTTTATCATTATTCGTCCCCTTTGCCTTCTCCTTAGAGTTTCCCTTTCCACCTTCTGTGACGGACATCGAGGGCAACGACCTCCAGCTCGGCGTCCCATACTACGCCTTCTCCGCCGCTTTCATCCTCCCCGCGGGGCTCTGCCTACTCGACCTCAAGAACCAAACCATAGGCTGCCCGCACGACGTCGTTCAGTGCAGCCTACTCTACAAGCCCATCCTCGGCTTGCCCATCATCTTTTCCACCGGAGGCGCCTTCAACGCCACGCCAGGCGCCGTCGTCAAGGAAGCCACTCCCTACACCGTCCGGTTTCCGGTCACCGCCGGGGGGCTATTATGTCTCAAGGATACCGTTTGGGGTTTAGCTGACGTCACTCCCTTCTGGAAATTCGTCACAACGGATCCTAACGCCGCCGCCGCCGAGTTCCAGGTGCAGAGAGAGGGGTTCGGATATAAGATCGCTTATTGTGTATATATTCCAATTCCTCGTATTCCCGTTTGCTATCCCATTGGGTTCATACAGGATGGTTTCAACAGGCGTTTGGGTGTGGGGCTGGGGGTTAACACCGCCCAGTTCTTCTTCACCAAGAATGGCACCTTGCTCCACAACTATGCCACTTCCTAATCCTAGCCACTGCACCTTAAATCTACATATCAAAATATAATAATATATATGGATGATATTATGTGTGGAAGACTACAGTAGGTCTATTCAAAAATAATTGTGTATGAAATAATATAATGGGCTCAAAAGCTTGTTTGTATTAGGCTGCAGCTTATTATTGTTGTTCCTAGTGGTTTAAATTAATATAAATTACCTCCTTTATATATGGATTATTTGATCATCTTTAATATTGGGTTTCTATCTTTACTCTTATTCTTTTTGCCTCACGAACTTGTATTCTTGATTTCAGACATGTAATTTTCACTCTACATATCTAATAAAAAGAAAATTTACTCAACATATCTAATAAAAATATGACATGTTAGAAAATAATGAATTCGTAATGATAATGGTAGAGTCTCTAGCATAGTTCAATGTATAATTAATTAATAATTTTTTATTTAATTTTGGACAGCACACAAATGTAGTGAAAATTGTTAAAATTGTGTAATTTGTATCATACCTTTAATAGTTTTTAGGGTGGTAATTTAAATTATTATAATTATAAATAATAATTCGAGGTAATTAAGTTTGATTTAACTTAAGAAAGAATTTCAAGCACGCAAATTTTAAAAAACTTAATTATATCACCATTCATATTTTTTTAAAAAATCAATTTTGATAATCACTTAGTTAAAATTTTGAAATAATTTGATATGATTTGGTGAACCCAAAACCTTAGCAAAAATCTATACTAGTTTAAATGAATCTTCACAACTTAATTTTACTTAATTCAACGGTTATTGTTAATTATTATTTTCGTCAACAACTTGCGAACATGACAAGTGATGGCAATGGTGTGTGGTAGTGGAGAAATGTGGCATATATAACGACCACTAAACCTCAACATTCCATCTTGTATTTTGAATTACATATTTCATTAAACTCAAGTTTTTTACAAAACATATTATAGTTTAATTACACCCTATCATACCAAAATGTAGTGTATTATGAATAATAAATAAATTTTCGGTTATAGTAAAAAGTCTCGAGTTTGAACTAATGAACTATTAGGCATTAAAATATTTTTACAAGTTTTAAAAAATATTAAAAGTAATTTGATTATATTATTGTAAAACATCAGTTCAACTCATGTACCATGAGTTTTCATGCTTTTGATGCAAGGTTCATTAATTTGTGGCATTTATGTGTTTGTACGTGTTATAAAGGTGTTCATTATCGGATGCTTTTCTTGTATTTTAGCAACCAACCACTCCATTTCTTTTAATGATGAATATTTTGAAATACTATAGCAAAAAAGTAATTACACTTTGAGTAAATTTTTGGTATGGATCGGACAACACTGCACACAACACATAATGAAATAAAAGTGTTAAAATTATATAATTTTTGTCACAATTTTAATAGTATTAGGTATTAGGCTGGTAGTTTAAATTAATTATTAAATTTATTTATCATTACCAATAATATTCTAGATAATAAGTTTGATTTAAGTTGAGAAAACATTTCCAAGAAATTAACAAAAAAATTAAAATATTGAGTATAATTTTTACTGGAGTTTGATCATGTGTTATTGTCCATAATCTACTAGGTATATAGGATGCATGGGGCTGGTCTGCACCTTACCTTTTACAGAGTTTTGCGTGATGAAACCCAGAGAACGTACAACTCCCGCACCTTTACGTAAAGCTTTATACATAAAATATGTCAATTGTTTTAAGGTTGTCTTGAAGATTTGAGTTGAATGGCGGGTTTGAATATTTGATGTTCCTATAAATACCACCTTCTTCTATCTCATTTATATCACAAAGTCACAAACATATTACATATTCTAGTTTAATTACGCCATACATATAGACATACCAAAATGAATGCTCTTCTGCTTTTCGTCACATTATTATCATTCGTCCCCTTTGCCTTCTCATCAACACTAGAGCTTCCCACTTCGTCACCTGCTGTGCTCGACATTGAAGGCCAGGAGGTGAAATGCGGCGTGCCCTACTACGTTTTCTCCAGCGCTTTCATATTCCAGATGGGGCTATGCCTATCCGACGTCAAGAATCAAACTACAGGCTGTCCCCATGACGTGGTGCAGTGTAGCATTAATCTCAACAAACCTAAAAACCTCGGCATGCCCATCATCCTTAAATCCGTCAACGCCACCACGGATCCCGTCGTCAGGGAAAACGCCCCTCACCTCTTCCGGTTTCCGGTCATTGGATTAACGTGTATCCACGATGTGGTTTGGTATTTAAAGGACGCCCTTACCTTCTGGAAAATCGTCACAACAGACCCAGCGGCCGCCCCCGGCCCCGCGGCTGCATTCCAGATCCAGAGAGATGGGCCCGGGTATAAGATCGCTTATTGTGCATCAATTCCACCGCCCATCAGTACTTCCGTTTGCTTTGGCCTTGGGTTCTTACAGGATGGTTTGAACAGGCGTTTGGGTGTGGGGCTGGGCGTTGACTCCGCCCAGTTTTTCTTCACCAGGAATGCCTCTGCCGTCGAGAATCTTGCCACCTCCTTGCTGGCTAGCTACTAGCCTTAATATATATGCAGCATGCATGGGTATTATTATTATTATGTGTGTGAAATAATGTGCTCAAAAATTGCCAGGCCACCTCTTGAATTGGTTGTGTATTGTTGTTGTTTTTTTTAGTTTGCAGGTGGTTTAAATTGACTATCCTCTGATCATATGAACTTTTGAGCTATTCACAAATAAACTTGAGTTTGTATTTGATAATATCAATTTTTAAGGGTTTTTTTTTTTTGATGATGGAGATTATATATTACAGCGAGTAATGGAGGATGTGCATTGAATAAACCCAACTGCACTAACAAGACTATGTTTTACAAGCCCGACCAAGAAGTTATTAGCAAAACTTGAACTCTAATTTTCAGGTAAGAAAATATCTCAATTTTGATTAATTGCATAACGTTGAAATATAATATATGTGTGTTTTTATAATTAATGAACCAAAACAGCACCCAAATGGGAAAGCACGAAAAACAAAGCTTAGCTTTTTTTTTTTCTAAAATCAGAAGTTATTTAAGAGTATTAACAATTTAGTGAAGTAAAAACATGAAGAAAGATTATATTAAACTTTTTTATAATGTATATGTTAGTTTATGATGAGAAAGTATTATGAATTGTTATTGCAGATGATTATAGTAATAGTGTGTTGGTTTTGTTGGGGTCTAACAAAATCTCTAAAATTGTGTTCTAAATTAAAGCTTTTCTTGAGAAGATTAGTGGCATAAGCAAATGTTGTGAAAAATTGTTCAATTAGAGAGAAATTCTGATTTTTAATAATAAGGATGTGTCTCCTTTCTCCATTTTCTATTTTTTAAAAATTCAATTTAAGCATTTTAATACAAACCATTGCTAATCATCAATATAATGTCTTAATTAATAGCCAAATATTAAATGATAAACCAATTAATTAGTTACATGCACATCCAAATGCTACATTTAAGATTAACTACATTTGTCACAATTACTTCGGTCGGTTTTTCAATCGGTTACACAACCGACCGACTGTTTGCTCGCCTCTACATTTGTATGCTAAATTGATCGAGTATTTGAGGATCACAACCGAGGGCACATTCAATTCCAAGTCCGAGCATACTGTGAAAGTTATTGTACGTAATCAAGTACTCACTGCAATAAATATAATAGCTTTATTCTTCTCGTTACTTTTTATTCACTCCCATGAAAGTAATCCTACCACGATGAAAATTTAATATATTTTCTTTGTCAACCAGAAAAGCTTGTAGTCATTTATTATTCGTTGGTGTGCTTTCGCTCTTATACAATAGCCCGCAAACCAAGTATGTAACCCAACTATAGTATCAACATAATTATATTAATTTATTAACTAATTAAACCGGCCAGTTGCAAACTCAAAAGCGAAACAGCTAACAATACATAAACAAAAACAAGAGAGGAGCTGAGACTGCTGTGAGAATTAGCAGTCCAATAATAATCTAAATAAGCTTTTGAGCATATTATTTCACAGACATTATTATATATACCTATTTGAATAATTTTATATTAAAGCTAGCTGGCATGGGCAGGTAGCTAGCTAGGGCCTAGGAGGTGGCATGCTTCTTAACCCTGCCTGGTTTGGTCGCAAAGACAAACTCGACGGGTTGAATGCCCACCCCCACCCCCAAACGGCTGTTGAAACCATCCTGTATGAACCCAATGGGATAGCAAATGGGAATATGAGGCAGTGGAATTGTTATACAATAAGATATCTTATATCCCAACCCTTCTCGACTGATCTGGAATTCGACGGCCTTATCCGCTGGATCTGTTGTGACGATTTTCGAATTGTCATCGCTCCCTTTTCCCAAACCCCAAGTGGTGTCTCCGTCACATGACGAATTATTATTATCCTCGACCTTAAACTTGATGGTGTAAAAAGTGTTTTCCGTGACGGAGGCATCCTCGGTGGAGTTTCCGCCGGAATCCGCCGTCAAATTGGCGGCGGATGATGAGTTGGAAAAAATGATGGGCAAGCCGACGAGGGGCTGGTCGAAGACGGTGCACTGAATGACGTCATGGGGGCATGATGATGAAGTTTCATTCTTGAGGTCTTTTAGGCACAGTCCCTCCACGTGGATGGTGCCCTGGGAGAGAGCGTAGTAGGGTTCCCCCATTTTGAGCTCTTTGCCTTGGACGTCCACCACAACATCTGAAGAAGAATCCGTAAGCAATCTTGACGAAAAGGCTAAGGGGACGACGACACAAAAGGTGACGAAAAGAAGCAAAAGAACACCCTTCATTTTTTGTCACGAATTGAAACGAAATAGTTTAAACTTGGTATTTAAAGGCCCATCAACTCATTTTTTACTAACAAATTGCTTCTTTTTTATTGATTTTTTCAAAGTTGCGGTTAACATCAGTACTATATAATTTCCAGCAGGGTCGAGTATCTCGTGAATTACACGTGTATTCACATTTCG
Organism: Ipomoea triloba; assembly: GCF_003576645.1. Lineage (NCBI taxonomy): Eukaryota > Viridiplantae > Streptophyta > Magnoliopsida > Solanales > Convolvulaceae > Ipomoea > Ipomoea triloba. The sequence goes on along the minus strand of NC_044917.1, from coordinate 347,366 downwards.
TATGACCCAACCAATGTAGTTTAATTTACTGTACGTACTGCTCGTCTTAATTTAGTCTGGATTTTCAATTTTAGAAATTTTGGCCGGTCGCGTCACAAAGTTTTTAGTCATGCACGTACTGTCAAATACAATAATTTATTCTTTCATCTTTTCAGCATAGATATTGTAAGTAAATTGATGACTACACTTTGGGAAATTACATTATAATACTAAGGTGGGTTTGGTTGGCATGCATTTGTGCGCAAGAGTTATACCATGAACCCGGGTCCACTTTGTAAGGTTGACTTGTCATAATTTATATTCATAAGTAAATTGTGAATATTTAGTTGTGCACATTTATCAGTATTCAGTATGTAAATTATGTATTTTTGACCCAAGTCTATAGAATAATTTGTCCAGTACGCCCGCATACCTTACTATCATATTTTATTTCAAATCCAAGTCATATGTATAAAAATCATTTCCCCCTTACACATACATGCATGTGTGTATGTATTATATTATATAGGAAAATAATATATATATATAATATATACTCCCATGGAGTGTAACTCCCACTACATGTCGTACAAATTTTATTGGGTAAACAAAAGTGAATGAATAAAACCATTGGCCTACTTTGTTGTTTAAATCAATCAAAGAATAACACATCAATCAGGAGTAAAAATGGAGTAGAAAGCGGAAGTGGAAGTACGGTCACATGATGGAACTTCGGTGGTGAGACATTGACTATTTGGATTGCAACTGATACAGAAAGTATAGAACATACTACTTTGTAATATAGTCAATAGTACTCAAAAAATATTATTTATTTATTTTGATTTTTATAGAACAATTTTTTTTTTTAATATTTTGATTTATGTTTGCAATTAAATAGGTTACTCTTACTAAAATTTAATTACCAAGTATTTGGTTTTAGTATTAATTAAAGATTCTAATTTTTATTATTTTAACAATGCTTCAAAATTGGTCAGCAACACCAGCTAATACAATCGAAAGTGGCTTAAAATTTTGGTGAGAGAGTAATCGAAAAAAAATAATTTAGTCATGGTTGTCGGAAAATTTTTTGGCAACTTATGGTGATGATCTCTCAAATAATTTTTCTTGAGAAATTAAACCAAAGTTTACGGGCCCATTGGCATAAACTTAAAAATAAAAAATAAAAGTTGTGGCATGTTAATTGCCACTAAAATAATTTTAATTTTTACGTTCTGGCCAAAATTTTTCAACCACTTTATCAAGGTTGGTTGGAAATACCAATCAACTAACTCTTGTTAGTCGAAAATTCACCCACCTAAAATGATAGTAAAATACCAAAATGGGTCTGGTCCACTAAAATAAGCCTTAGGAAGTCACTCAGAATCTTATGGATCAAATTGAGTTCAATGACTTTGGGACCTACTTATGTGATCTACTGATCAAGTTTCAACTCTTAATTGGCATGTATTATTAGAGGACAAGATATTCAGCAATTAGCCTGCATGAACAGCTCAATTAGTCACACAGTAAAGTTTGAGAATTGGAAGAAAAATAGGCGGCAATGGGTGATACCAAAGCTAGCATTTATAACTTTTCATTGGCTTTTCCAAGACCCTATCTAAGTACTAGCTGTCAATTTACATGTAGTATCGGTGGTATTGACTTAGTTGTAACTATTTAGATTCTTTTCACTTGTATAATTAGTATCCCCCGCTCCTTAATTATTGTTTTTTAGGCATATATATGAAGTTATTTTGTATCACTCTCCATCCCTTCAAAAAACATTTTGTCCTCCAAATTAAATGTATAGTGGAATAGAATATGAGCATGTGCCTCTTGCAATGGTGTGGTAGGAAAAACTAAGTCAAAATATATAGTACGTCTTAGACTTGGTTGCCTTTACTCGAATTATTATATTGTTGATTGCATAAAATTAATTGAGGGAAGATAATTAATTGTAATATATTATTTAAAATATAACAGTTATAAACTCAAAAGCGAAACAACTAACAATACATGCAACCTTCAAAAAAAAAAAAAAAACAATACATGCATAACCAAGAGATTAGAGGATGCTGCTGTGATGTGACAATCATATCAGCAGTCCATGCCAATCTAAATAAGCTTTTCAGCATATTATTTCACAGATAATATAATCCGCCCCTTTTTTTATTTGTTATATTTAAGCTAACTAGCTAGGAAGAGGCATGGGGGAGCGCGGTGACATTAGTAGTTTTTTTGACGAAGAAAAACTCTACCGCTTCAATATCCAGACCCACAACCAAACGGCTGTAGTACGTACCAAACTGGTGGAACCCGACGCTAAAGCAAACGGGAATACGAGGTAGTGGGATTATTTCGCAATAAACGATGGCATATCCGGAGCCTTGTTTCTTTAGCTGGAATTCCACGGGGGGAGCCGCTGGATCTGTTGTGACGAATTCGCAGGTGGTGTCGTGTTCGAACGTTAAACCCCAAACGGTTTCTTTGGCACATGATCCCGTGACACCGGAAAACTGGATTTTGTAAGAAGTGTTTTCCTTGACCAGGCCCTCGTCTGTGGTCGAGTTGCTGGTGGTGTTGGTGGTGCTGGTAGTGGTGTTGTCGGGAGACGAAAAGATGACGGGCATGCCGAGGAAGGATTTGTAGAACATGGTGCACTGGACCACGTTGTGGGGGCAATCCGTAGAAGTTTCATTGGATTTGATGTCATCTAGGCATAGTCCTTCGGCCGGCTGCGGGGACGCGGCGGAGAGCACGTAGTAGGGTTCTCCGAGTTTGAGCTGGCCGCCTTTGAAGTCCACCACTACTGCATTATCTGAAGAAGAAGAAGAAGAGGGGAGCATTCTTGATGACACTGCAAAGGGGACGAATTCGAATGAAAAGGTGACGAAAAGAAGCAGTAGAAGAGCCCTCATTTTCGGTACGTTGTGTGGTCTGCAGGTGTATACTGGGACCAGCATGCAGCTCGTGAATATGTTAATTTGTGATGGAAATAGGACCGTAAAAAGTTGGTATTTATAGGATCACCAAATCAATTCATCTCAACTAATACATATGGTTTTTTTATTCAAATTTCTATGGTTTGAAGTGTAGTGGTTACTATATATTATATATTGGTTGATGTTAAGATTTGTACTACCGATTTCCATGGTCGAGTATCTCGTGAATTTTATATGTCTTCTGAAATTCTTCTCTACAAAAGAGTTCACTTGCCATCTGAGCTATCATTGGGTTAAAATATATGTTCAATATTAATATTCAATGTTAAAATCTTAATTATACGGAGTATTAAAATATTATTTTAAATAATAGTATATACATTTTTTAATTCATAGTTGTAAATTTTATATTATATTAAAAGTATAGTTGATAATTTGAGTAATAAATATGGTATGATTAATTCACCACACCGCGTACTGCACCCTATGGACATACAACAGAATAATATTTGTGCTGTTAAACCCGAAGGGGTAGCTCAAGTGGCCAATGAGCTTCTTTGTGGGGAAGAACTTTGAGATAACTCGGATTCGATTCCCACAAGTAACAATTCCTCACGGAGATTAGTCGAGTGTACTCAGACCGTTAAACATTTATCGAAAAACAGTATACACCTTGTGGGTTTAAAAAATAAAAAATAAAATTGTGCTGTTAAGAACGGTACGTTTCGGACACATGCATGAGCTGAGGCTACACAGACGGTAGCTGTTGAATATCTATGCGTATGGGTTAGTTTGTAATATATATCATATCATGTTTGTTTGTTGGTTTTGATTGCAACTTACGGTTCACAATAAAAAAAAAATTCAAAACTGCTGAGTTCGTTTAAGATAATGTAATATAATTAATGTTATTATTTATTTATTTTATTAGTGATTATTCTCCTTATTAGTTACGTACGTTTCTCTCTCTTTTTCCTGCTTTTGTATCATTATTACATTACATTTAAAATACACATTATTTTAACACGTACAACTATTGTCTTCTTGCAATTCCAAGTTGTAATTTAATTAATTTTAAAAAATAAAATAAAAGAGATTTTAATACATGCATGTCATTCATGGTTGACGACGTGCATGTATTATAAAGATGTCTGAATTGAATTAGAAAAAACAATCATTCTGGTGCACTTTAAGTTTGTTCTTACAAATATTTATATATTCTCCTAAACATAGTAAAGAATTAAGAATTCTAACAGAAAATCAGAGATAAATTGATGAGATAATTAATTTAGTAATCACAAAATTTGAGGAAGCAACCTAAGTTACGTTGCTTTATCTCTTTATGATCATTTGCTAATAAAGATCACAAAGTAGGATTTATATAGAGTGTAACTTTAGGTTCGTAGTAACAAACAAACAATTATGAATTTTCTCGTAAATCAAAGTCATAATTTTAATATAAGCTTGATAACCACGATATTCTAAGTTCCACTTTCAGTGGGAACATCTTATTGGCTTTACTTAGTTAAATATTGACAACATAGATTGTTTTACTTCCTTGTAGTCATTTGCTATTGCTAGCTAATAATTAAGGTCACAAGATGATCCTTTGTTGACTAAGGTCACCACTATATACATAATTTGGAACAGGGTTTTATCATTGTTGTAAAAATCGGTCTAAGCGCCCGCCTAGGCGCTAGGTCTCCCTAGACCGTACCATGGCAATTTTTCCTCCTAGGCATCCGCCTAGTGCCTAACTAAGCGACTGTAAGTAGTTTGAGATGCGTGCTTTTTGGGTTGATTTTGATTGGGTTCTTCTTCACCATCATCTCACTAAGGCGAGGTAAGTTATGTTATTATACTTCAAAATAACTATGGGTATATGATGTTTGTTGATTTGGTGTGCTCTATTTGTACTGTTTTTGCATTGTACAAGTAATAGTCTGTGTAAACCATCTTTCCTTTTTATTGGTATTCTTAAGCTTTATACACAATAATGTTCATTATTTTGTATTCACAGTTCAATATGATCCTTGGAACATACTGTTTTCATTGATTTGGGCTAGCATAAGTTTTGGAATGGGTGGATTTGTGAAGGCCAATGGTTGTGTTCTGTAACAGGCCACGCCTCAACCAACCATTTGTATTCTTAGCTTTGTAATTCATTTTCCAGAAGTATACAAAACATTGATTATAGCCAACTATTTTTGTTCCTGTTATGTGTTGCGTTCTGATTGCCCCCTTCTAATTGCATTTCATTGATCTGTTATCACTATATATTTTTAATACCCAAGATTTTGTTTATTGGGTTACAATTGATTTTGATTGTATTGCTACCACAGTACCACTTCATATTTTAAATGTCAAGTTATCTAATACTTGCAAGTTTTTGTAATTAATATTCTATCGTCTACGGTCTGATTGCCCCTTCTAACTGCATTTCATTGTTTTTGTCGTTATTATTAGGACTCTCTGAGTTTGAGTCACGTTAGGACTAGCTATCCTACTCTACCTGAGACTCCCCTTGTATATATATCTCCTATTCCTCATCATTGTAATTGTTCAATTGAATCAATACAATATTCAGTTCTCATCTGGTATCAGCTAGCCTAGGTTTATTTTCCAATGGCTGACGGCTCTGTTAATTCTTCCGAACGGACCGTTTCTGATGCAGCTATTTCTTCTGCGGTTTCTTCAGCAGCCGCTTCTCTGTCTGCTGCGCATCACTATGTTAGCATTAAGCTAACGAACAAGAATTTCTTGTTTTGGAGGACGCAGGTTATTCCGTTTCTTCGTGGGCACGACCTCATGGGTTTCGTTGATGGCACGAATCTTGCCCTAATCGTTTTCTTCCCGTTTCTGAAGGCTACTCCGCTACTGCTGCTCTACCCAACCCGCTGCATGCTCCATGGGTGCGCCAAGATCAGGCAGTCCTTAGCATGTTAATCTCTTCACTTTCGTCGGAAGTTATGTACCTCGCAATTGGTTGCACTACGTCGCGTGATCTCTGGTTAGCGCTTGAGCAGGCTCTCGCTTCTTCCAGTCAAGCTCGGATTATGCATATTCTTAGACAGCTGCAAACAATACGCCAAGGTGATGCCTCCGCCGTCGACTACATTGCTCGTGCGCAAGTTATGGTGGAAGATCTAGCTCTTGCTGGCCGTGCGGTTCCTTTGGAGGATCAGAATATGTATATTTTCAGAGGTTTACGTCCAGAATATCACTCTGTCGTAGCCTCTTTGAATGTTCGAGGTCAGCCGGTGCGTCTTCCCGAACTCGCCGATCTCCTTGGCTCGCATGAGTTCGCTACTGGTGATAGCTATGGCAGTGTTCCAGCCCCTGCAGCTGCGGCTTTTGTTGGCCAGCGTGGTAGTGGAGGTCGGTCGCGGTCTTGGCGTGGCGGATCGAATCGCCGCGGTGGGAATCAGTCACGTGGCGGTGCTGTTTTCGCCGACCAGCAGCAGCAGGGCGGTGGTGTGCAGCGTGGACGTGGCTCGCATGGCGGTGGCAGGTCACGTGGGCGACGTGGTGGTAATTGGCAGCCTCAATGCCAATTATGTGGCAATTATGGCCATCTTGCACCAGCCTGTTTTTCTTTAATTGGCCGTGGACTCCAAGCTCATTTAACATATGCTGAGGATGCGCCGAATCTTGTGTCTGACTCGCATCTTTGGATTCCAGACACTGGGGCGACAAATCACGCGACCCCTGATATTGCTGCGCTCTCTACATCTGAAGAGTACACTGGTGGTGATGCTCTTCGAGTTGGTGATGGTACAGGTTTGCTTATTCGTCATACTGGTCATGCTTCTTTTTCTACCCCGTCTAAAGTATTTAGGATGTCTGATATTTTACATGTTCCTGGTTTGTCTTCCTCTCTTTTATCTGTGCAACGCTTTGCAAAAGATAATAAAGTCTTTTTTGAGTTTCATCCATCCTTTTTTTGTTGTGAAGGATATAGCAACCAAGGCAATTCTTCTTCGCGGCAATAGTTGCGGTGGTCTCTACACGCTGCCCATTCCGAAAAACAGTTCCCGTGCGTTTATCTCGTCCCGTGCTTCCTCTTCCGTATGGCATGATCTTTTGGGACATCCTCATCAACGAGTCTTAGATCGTATTCTTCCTTTTTGTTCTGTTAGTGGTTCTAGTCGCAATAATCGTTGTACTTCTTCTTTGTGTTCTGCGTGTCAATTGGGCAAGTCTGCTCGTTTCCCTTTGCCACATGTAGACTCTGTTAGTTTGAATATTCTTGATTTGATTTATACTGATATTTGGGGATCAGCTCCTGTTTTGTCTTCTTCTGGTTATCGTTATTTTGTTCTTTTTGTTGATGACCATTCTCGTTACGCGTGGTATTATCCTATGAAATTGAAGTCTGACTTGTATGCCATTTTTGACAAGTTTCGTGCCTTAGTTGAACGGTCATTTAATCGCAAAATTAAGGCTATTCAGTTTGACTTAGGAGCTGAATACAAAAAGTTACATACTGTTCTTCTTCAGTTAGGGATTAATCATAGACAATCCTGTGCCTACACTCATGAACAGAATGGTCGTGTTTAGAGGAAGCACAGGCATATTGTCAAAACTGGTCTTACTCTTATGGCTCGTGCGTCTGTTCCATCTCGTTTTTGGGACTTTGCTTTTGAAACTGCTGTTTACTTGGTTAATAGAATGCCATCTAGTGTTTTGCAGAATTCCAGTCCTCATTATTGTTACATAAATCTTCTCCCTCATACTCTTTTCTTCGTGTGTTTGGTTGTCTTTGTTATCCTCACTTGCGTCCTTATAATCGTCACAAAATATCGTATCGGTCATCTCCTTGTGTCCTCTTAGGTTATCCTGAGTTTTTTAGGGGGTACAGATGCATGGACTTAACGACTAATAAGATTTATATCTGCAGACATGTATACTTTGACGAGAATGTGTTTCCCTTTGTTAGTAGGGTTGCTGTGCCATCTCCTCCCTCTGTGCAGAAGCCGTGGGCTGAATCGGTTTTACAGGTATTGCCATCTTTTCTTGCTGATTCTGCTCAGGCTGCTTCTCCTGTCACCACCACTGCTGCTCCTACTCGTCAAAGAGGACGACCCCGTGGCAAGTCCACACGTCCGACTGTTCGCTCCCATGCAATGGCTACGAGGAGTCGGTCTGTGGCTCCACTTTTGGCTCTCTCTGCTCAGGCCTGTCTTACCGTGCCCACTTGCTACACTCAGGCAGTTAAATTTTCTGAATGGCGAGAGGCAATGGATCTGGAGTTCAATGCACTTTTGCACAATCAGACTTGGGTTCTAGTTCCTCCTCGCCCAGGTATGAATGTGATTGGGTGTAAGTGGGTTTTTCGTACTAAACGTAAAGCTGATGGTTTAATAGAGAGGCATAAGGCGAGACTTGTGGCGAAAGGGTTTAATCAAGTTCCTAGTCAGGACTTTTTTGACACCTTTAGTCCGGTTGTGGAACCCACTATAGTCAGATTGCTTTTGAGTTTGGCTATTTCCTCAGGTTGGGTGGTTAGGCAGCTTGACGTACACAATGCATTTTTGAATGGTGATTTGGCTGAGACTGTTTATATGCGTCAACCACCCGGGTATGCTGATGCTCAATTGCCTGATCACGTTTGTCTGTTGAGGCGTTCCTTATATGGCTAAAAGCAAGCTCCACGAGATTGGTTTAATCGGTTGCATACTTTTTTACTCTCTGTTGGGTTTATAGCTTCAAAGACTGATGTGTCATTATTCTATTACTCTCGTGGTTCTGCATGTGTGTATCTTTTAGTATATGTTGATGACATTTTGGTAATGGGGACTGATGAGCTACTAGTGTCTGATTTACTCTCTAAACTGTCTAATGCTTTCAAAATTAGAGATCTTGGTGAACCTGGTTTCTTTCTTGGAATTGAGCTAGTCAAAACTAGCAATAGTGTTATTCTTTCTCAGCAGTGGTACATGTCAGACATCTTGAAACGGGTTGGAATGACTGACTGTAAACCTCTCGCCACTCCTATTTCTACATCGAAAACTCCATTGCTTAATTCAGATTCATATGAAGATCCAACGAAATACAGGAGTTTGGCTGGTGCTCTCCAGTATCTCACAATTACACGGCCAGACTTATCCTTTGCGGTCAATCAATTGTGTCAACATATGCATGCTCCAACATTGTCTCACTGGGAGCAGCTAAAACGAGTGCTCAGGTATGTCAAAGGCACCCTCTCATTCGGCTTGCGTGTAACTCAGTCAAATTCTAGAGAGTTTCATGCTTTCTCTGATTCTGACTGGGCTAGTTGTCCTGAGGACCGTAAATCTACTAGTGGGTATGCAGTGTTTCTTGGCACCAATCTTATCTCTTGGGTGTGCAAGAAACAGAAGACAATTGCAAGATCATCCACGGAAGCTGAGTATAAAGCCTTAGCTGATGTTTGTGCTGAGGTCATATGGATCATGTCCTTGCTGCGTGAGATCAATTGATGGCATCCTTACTCCCAAATTATGGTGTGATAATCTTGGTGCTACTTATATGTGTGCGAATCCAATTTTTCATGCAAGAACTAAGCACGTGGAGATTGACTACCACTTTGTTAGAGATAGGGTTGCCAATGGAGATATTCAGGTTAACTTTATTTCCACAAAAGATCAATTAGCTGATATCTTTACAAAAGCTTTGCCTAGTCCTAGATTTTCTTTTCTTAGGGACAAGCTTCAGGTTAGTAGTTTACCCTGCGCTTGAGGGGGAGTATTAGGACTCTCTGAGTTTGAGTCACGTTAGGACTAGCTATCCTACTCTACCTGAGACTCCCCTAGTATATATATCTCCTATTCCTCATCATTGTAATTGTTCAATTGAATCAATACAATATTCAGTTCTCATCGTTATCACTGGCTATATTTTTAATACCCAAGATTTTATTGGGTTAATTACAACTGATTTTGATTGTATTGCTAATTAATAGCGAAGTTATTAAATACTTGCAAGTTTTTGCCAAAGCTGTAATATTCTATCAAGTTTTTGCCAATAATCATGACACTTTTGCCCCCTAAATTTAGTCGTGGCCTCTCCTAAGTTGCATGTAAAAGTTGGTATATTTTAAGAGCTAAGAACCATTTATATTATACAATAGCAGGTAAAGGTTGTCGGGACAACTTTAGCCAAATTAGTTAGTATGTTGACATGGTAACAAGTTCAATTTCTTGGTTTAAGTCACTTAGTTATGGGCTGTTTAAACTAATTTATTTCCTCATGTTCTCATATGAACCAAATTATAGTATGTCAATATATGATTCATATTTGATTAATAAGTAGATACATGCATGTATTTTAACATGGAATAAGGTGGGAGAATTCATAATATGCAATGAATAAAAGCAGTTTTATTCCGATCCCATGGTAGCGAGTAAAAGATTTGATGAAAATTTTAATACTTATAACTTTATTATTATCACAAATATGTAATTTCAACCAACTTAATTAGCTTCTAGAAGTGGTACGGCCATCTTCCTATCACATAATAATTTATTGTTAATTTATATATAATGTTGTTATTAATAGCTGGTATATGATCAGTGGCTCTATAAATTGGAACATCCGATCCTCTCCAGGCCTTCTCATGTCAAACACCAATAAAAAAAACCAACTTGCATTGTATAATTATAACAAAATGAAGACTCTTCATTATCAGCTCTTGCCATATGTTTTGTTTTCCTTATCGTTCCTCCCCTTCATAGCCTTTTCAATAAGACAGTTTCCTTTACCGGCGGTTATAGGCTTGGATGGAAAGGAGGTGAAGCTGGGCGAGTCCTACTATGTTTTGACCAGTCTGTTCCCACCTGGGTTGTGCCTTGTGGACAACGTAAAGTGTCCCACAGACATCATCCAGTGCCCCCCCTACTACGACGACCCCCTCGGCCTGCCTGTCACCTTCTCCCCCGTTAACTCGACGGAGGACACCGTGGTCCGAGAGGACACTCCCTACCGTATTGAGTTGTCCGCCGCGGGAAACTGTAGCAACGGAAGCTTCTGGTACCTAAAGGATGACGAATACGGCACCGACAGGCATTTCGTTGCCGTAGGTCCCGACACTGTCGCTGTGGAGTTTATATTCCATAAACTGGTGTTGGGGTACAAGATCATCCGATGCGTAGTATTTCCAATTCCAACTGTTCCCATTTGCTTCGGCGTTGGGTTTGTACCGACATTTGGATTTAATCGTCTGGGTATCGGGTCGGACGTCCAGCCCGTCGACTTTTTCTTCGCCAAGGCTACAACTAATTCCACTGCACCGTCACCTACTGCATCGGCAAGCTAATAAGCAGCTAGATTCACTGTAGATCAGAACAGTGAAGAATATAATGTAGTATGTGTGGTATATTCTAGTTACGTTTTGTCGGGGACGTGCATGTAATAATTTGTCTGCTGCGCTTGCATGCCATGCCATGCATAGGACGTACAGCAGCTCAGTACTCTCAATAAGCTAAGGATTCTGTATCCTTAGTTTCTTCGTATTTATGAATGAATGTATGTATTATGTATTACAATAAATAAATAAATAATTATTAGAATTTATTTTATTTTTATACTTATAAAAGGGCCGTGACACATTTATGTATCAAAATATATATTTTTTAACATATTGAAGAAGATAAATTTATTTTTAAGGAGTAAATTATTGTAACATGTGTTGGTTACGTTTTATTTAGGGGATGAAAGACGGACACAAATAAAAACTATAATTCTTTTTTTTTTTTTTTAAATCAATGTCACTTTTGTAGGAAAAAAAAAAGAATAATAATGTCTGTTGAAAAAATATATATATATATACTATTCACATGCATACTCTCTCTCTCTCTCTCTCTATATATATATATATATAATTTATATTCTTTCATGGTAATAATGTATTTAATTAGACATTATATATTATAATAATATAAGAAATAAGTTTGATTTTATTTATATTAAAATTAAATGTTATCAAAATTATATTTAGTAATTTATTATATCTAAAATTTTTACTCTAATAATATTAATCATATACCATAATTATTATTCAAATTATCAACTATATTTTTAATATAATATGAATTCTATAATTATGATTAAAAATGGTTATATACTTTTATTTAAGAAATTATATTGGACATATATTTTTACACATTGGGTATATAAAATAGTAGTAGATATATATATAACTGCTTTAAACATCCCTGATTAATTATTGGAAGAACTGATGAATATGATTTTAAGTTGGATCTTTGAGTTATCCAAAAGCTGTTTGTCATCGCTCTCTGAAAATTGACTGGAAAGCATTAAGAATAACAATATACTCTGTAAAATTTCAAAATATAGGGACAAAGGTTCAATGAGAATGGAGCCATTCTAACATCCATTTCAATTTTATGGCCACCATTCTAATAATTCCAATATCATCATTTAATATATAAAATTTCTTTAAATCTTTTCAAAAACCATAATTGATCACTTTTGGAAGTAGATCATATTTGTTAATTTACGTGGCTCAGCTCCTCCTAATTTTGATTTCATCGTTCCCAATTCTCAGCTCTCAATTCAGGCGGTTAAGCGGTTTATATAATTATCTACTCAGGTATTACATCCCTCAAGTAATGGCTTTTAGATCTTCTCTACCTCTCTTGACATTTTTGGGAATCAGAGCTGTCAGCTGCTATCTTTGGATTTGGGAATCGGCAAAATATTTATATTAATGAATGGCCGTGCTTTTGATCCATTCGTTGGTGTTCTTTACTATATATGATGATGATGAACATGTTGCAATATGGATGATAGGAATTTTTAAATGCTTTCTGCTTCGTTTGATGCATCTTTAATATACTGCAAATTTGATGCTTGAGGTTCCTCGAGTAGTAGTTATTGGCTTAATTTACTCAAATTGTGTTTGAGAAAGGAGTTTGTGGAAGCTCATGAGTCATGAGAAAGGGAAAAGTAGGTGATCTTTTGATCATTTTGGTGATGTGAGTAATAATGCAGCTGGAGTTAACTGGTCTAGCATCTATTCAACATTGAACAATTTAATTGAAGTAGCCCTACTTTGCTTAATTAATACCTGTCTTTTATTCTTATTTTCACTTTCTTCATGAAACAGGGGATTTTGCTTAAAGGTTTTAGATATAGAGGGTGGAGTCATTTGCTATACAAGAAAGCAGCATATTTTCATCTACTCAAGGCTCTTGTTTAAAACCACTCAATGCTCTTATCTAAAACCTTATGCAGGACGCAAAGTAGTTCCAAAGTGTTGGAAAGTTTATTCTGTAACCTAAAAGTGTAATTGGATTTAGAGGTTTTGGCCAGTATCATTTTTCTATCTAATATGTGAAATTACTGCAATCACTTTGCTCTGTCTCTTTAGCATGCATTCATCCATATTGGGAGGTTAAGGAACTTGATCTGTGAACTTCTGGCTACATAGATTGACACACATAACCGCTATTTATATAGAACATACAGTTTTACTTTATAAAATAAAAGTTCTTGAGATGATTATTGTTTAACATTCCAATTTGGAATGAGGCAATAAAGATGTGGCTTATTTATCAAATTCTATTTTTTAGTTCCAGTGGTGATTGAGTTCCAATGATGATGGAGAAGGCAGATCCTGCACAGAAATTATATAGAAGGATGAGGCTGTGGGAATTTTCTGATCAATATGTCATTGAGCCCTCAGATGGATCTTCTGGTATGTGTATGGCAATCAGTCGGGTGGATGCATCTATGCATTTAATAGGTTGTCTGCTACTTACTGACATTCTTGTTTGGTTTTCTTTTACTTTTCTTTCCATCAACTAACTATGCATTTTATTTGGTGCATGTTTACTTCTTTAGATGAAATGCCACATTGCAGCACTCTTCGTGTTCCTAGAATTCAAACAATCTTTGGTGTTGTTGGGATGCTAAAGCTTGGTGCAGGCAAGTTGGTGTTATTTAGTACTAATACAGTTTTAGTTTTAGTCCTGCTAGATCCTTAGTAGAATGCTATACTAGTTTTTATAAGTAATCTGCAAAATTTTAGACTTCAATAAGTTCTGTAGAGTGATATTCACTGACAACCCAAAAGAAATGAAAAACTTAGTCAATGGCTGTAAGTAGTTTGAGATGCTCAATTTCCCCAGCTGATACCGCAGTGATGGTACTCTGAATAAACCATGATAATAGCAGTTAATTTACTAGCCCCACCAGTTGCCTATGTACATTTTTCTCCTCTTGAAAAGATTGGAGAAAATCTAACACAATAGATATGAAGTGAATTAAACATGAGATTGTCACAATTTGAGTGTTTAAAGCATTCCTCCCTTTCAGGATCATTCTTAATAATTATAACAGAACGTGAATGTGTTGGTTCTTACCTTGGGCATCCTATCTTTAAAGTCACATCATTGAATGTTTTACCTTGCGATCATTCTCTCAAGAGTTCTTCTGTTGAACAGGTTGGCCTACCTATCTGCTTTACCTTTTGTTTTCTCTTGAAAACCTCGGAAAGTGTTCGCCTTTCTGACATGTTCTTATATGCCTTCATTTCAGAAAAGGATGAAAGCAGAGTTTTCTGCATTGCTAAGTGTGGCTGAGAGGACCCACGGCCTTTACTTTTCTTATGATGTCAATATCACATTGAGGTGAATCACCATGATGCTTATAGGCTTAATGTTTCATAATTGAATATATTGTAATAACTAACTAGAAAGTATGTTTTGATAAATTGTTAGTCTCTTTTATATGTATCTATATGGCGAACTATAAATGCCGCTTGTGATATGCCTCTACTACTTAAGTATTTGCCTAACTATAGTTGTCTCATTTTCTCAATAATTATACAGTATCCCTTAGAGTCAGAAATTTTCTGTGTTGCAGTGCTCAGCGGTTACATGATTTAGGTGATGAATCTAAGCTACTTCCTCTTTGGAGACAAGTAAGCCTATTTATTCATATGGTTTTGACTTCGTATAGTAGTTACACACACACACATATGCTATAGGTGGTTTTTCATGTAGCTGTTGTTGGTTACTTTGCTTGCATGGTATTGGTTGGATATTTGCCCAGACCTTGATTTTTGGTATTCACTTGTTCACTTTTTGCTTTTGCAGGCTGAGCCTCGATTCCTTTGGAACAACTATATGATGGAAGTGCTTATAGACAGCAAGGTCAGATTAATATTATTTCCTCATTGTCTCAAATCTTCCTTCAGATTATAACTCAATGAATATGCAATTTTCCTTTGCAGCTTGACCCATTCTTGCTGCCTGTTCTCCATGGGAGTATCCTTGCTATTTGACTAATGTGAACTCTTTGAGCAACCTTAATATTTCGACTCTAGTTCAACATGCAGGTTTTGTTGATGTTCCATTCAAAGGTACTCCTTAACTAATCATTAGGTTTTAACAACTTTCAAGCGGCCATTGGGAGAAACGTAATTGATGTTTCATTGATTGCACGGAGGTGCAACAGGAGAACTGGTAATAAGAACCTAAAGTGGTTCTACCCTTGCTAAGCCATTCGAAAATTGTAAAAGATGCAGTTTAAGAAATTGAGAAACAATATTTGCACTAGGTGGGAAAAGGATTACAAATTCACCATGAAGCAGTCCAAGATTGCAATGATGATATATAGTTAGCATTTTTTGAAGGGTTACATTCTCCTTGATCTTTGTCAACACTTGAGTCTATATGCTTTGTTGCTTTCCTTGCTGCTTTACATGGTTTACTTGGACACACCACTATGAATAAGATACTGTTCCACCTCTTGCAGCTTCCATCTGGTTTGTGAACTAGTTCATCTATTTCATGTCTTGAGGATTCAGTTTCTTTTCATACAGGCCATATGGAACTTTTATCAGATTAGTCTTGCCACTGAGGTGCACTTGGGATTTCAGTTGGAATCCATTTTGAGATAAATTGACTTTTGAGGCAGTTCACTTTGATACACAAATAAGTGAATAATTGTACAATTACCTATATAAGATTGTTTTTGAAAAAAAATCAGTCAGTCTTAATTTCCATTTTGAACCATTAATTTAGGCACTCGGATGTGGAGAAGAGGGGCTGATTCTGATGGGTATGTTGCAAATTTTGTGGAAAGTGAACAAATAATACAAATAACTGGCTTCAGAGCATCGTTTGTTCAGGTATACCTATTTCATTCTTTTGGCAGGCATTATGGTGCTTATTATACTTTTGTAAAAGTAGAACCAAACATTCACAGTTTATTTGGTTGTGTTAAATAGTGTTGGATTAATGAAGAAAGTTGACCTAGGATATTTTTATCAGAATACAAATGGTAGTAGCTGTAGTCTTCCTTGCCCAGTGTGACCTAGAGTATTTTTGTAATAAAAATTATCAAAAGAATTCATAATGTGTTTATAGCTTTTTACATCACATTTTTCTTTTTGAATTCAAATGCTCTAAGAATCTTCATGTGCCTAGTGAGAAAATCTTCTACATGATAATGCCCACCTTCCTTTCCAGATAGAAATAGTAAGTAGTGCAAATAAAGCCCTTAGTACTTATTCAGATCTTAAATGTGCCCACTTTCACACGCATACAGTTAGTCACATAAATTCTCCTTAAATTGGACTATACTCTAAGATATTCATGCCACACATTATTATTTATTAATCATATGTATTCTAAAAAATGTGCGCATTTGTTTTATCATATGCTAAGTGTATGATAATCTCACATTGTTGTATGCTATTTTACTCTTTAGATTGCCTTTTGTAGGTCCGTGGGACAATCCCAATCTTGTGGGATCAGATTGTTGATTTGACATATAAGCCAAATTTTGAGATAGTGAGATGGGATGAAGGAGTGAGTAGCACGATCTGTTTCTCAATGGCTTTAAATGCTGTTACTATGACTTCAATACTAATAATTTCTTTTATACAATATCTGCAGCCTCGAGTGGCTGAGCGGCACTTTTTGGATCTAAGGAAGAAATATGGAAACGTCGTAGCCATTGATCTTGTCAATACTGTAAGATCTTTTGCTCTTATCACAAGCTTGACATGCATTTTTTGATTGGTGCCGTCATTATATTAGATGATAGTATGATACATTGCATAGATATGAAAATGTACACTTTGGCTAAATGTTTTTTTGTGATGGGTAAAGTGTCCTTAATGATGACCATGCCATCTTCCACTCATACATTTTGTGTCAGCATTTAGTATCAGAGTATGTGTTCATTCATATTAAGTAGTCCAAAATGGATGGGTGGGGAAAGGAAATGGAAGTTGAAAAATTATATTGTGCTTAGTGATATGCACAACTTGCACTCCTATAACATAACAAAGTGAAATAAAATATGAAAGAAATCATGAGAGGTTGAATTCTTAACAAGTCTCTTAGGAAATTAAATAATTCAATCAATGGACTAAATCAATATGTGAGAATTCACATTATATGGACTTGTTTGAAGCGGCCACACTAAATAATTATTGTAACTTTTTGCACTTAGCTCATTTAACTTTTGAACAGCATGGAGGAGAGGGATGCCTAAGTGAAAAGTTTTCTGAAGCAACGCATCCTCTTGCTAATGAAGATGTGAGGTAGGACCTGGCAGCTTAATTATATGAAGTCCATTTCTGCAATGTATGCTAATCCCTAATATGCTTGTAGATACTTGCATTTTGATTTTCATCAAATATGTGGGCATGTTCATTTTGAGCGACTCTCTATCCTTTATGAACAAATTGAGGATTTTCTCAGGAAAAACAGGTACGGTTTATTCCCAAATCAAATCTAATAAGCACATGTTGAAAATTTTTATTTTTATTATTAATATTATTTACAACTTCCAAGCCCACATAAGTGTTTATGTGAGCTACCGCTTTATTTGATCATAGCACTTGTGGGCCTTCTAGTCATGCTATGTATGCACACTAATATGATCATCATCTGAATGATTCTTAACTTTATACAACCAGAGTCAGTGATCATATTGACAGACTGCCTGATGTTTTACAGCTTTTGGTGTTTCACTGTTGGGGTTACCAGATCTCAGAGTGGTGTTGCAATTAAAATTAGTCAGTTATTGTGTGACATTTAGTAAGATGTTATGATTATACTAACTTCACTGCTTTATATTTTGTTGCAATTTTGTATGGAAGGTACTTTTTACTAAATGAGAAAGGTGAGAAACTTGAAGCACAAAGTGGAGTTCCAAGGACAAATTGCATTGATTGCTTAGATCGGACAAATGTTACTCAGGCATGTCCTCTGCTTTCAAAATGATGAAAAGTTCTATTCATGTGGTAAAACACAGAAAATGACAATATGGAATTACCATTGGTTCCATGGATCACACACAGTATTGAATTTCACCTGCATGTTTTTACACCCTATTATAAAATTCTGCTTGTTGATCTTTTTGTATCCCCTTAAATGGCAGTAGTAATTCTTTGGAGAAGTAGAACAAATGAGTTTAAAAGCTTCCCAACTCTGAGTCACTGCATCAAGACCTGCTGTCAGCGATATGGGCTAGGTGTTTATCTTTGTGTGATTTCATAGTAAATGAGTTGAATGAACTACAGAGAACCCAAGATTCTGATTGATTATTTGGTCAATGCTAATGAACTTGATCTACATTAAAATGTACCATTTCATTACATTAGCTTCATTTGAAGAAGGTCAAAATGTGGTAGCATTTGTAGTATTTGGCTTATTTTTTTAATATGTTGGGGTTCATGCTGGCACCACATAGGAAGTAGTTATTGGGATGTGCTTGTATTTAGTACTACTTTACTGTCACTGGCATATGCAGTAATAGTTGAAACTTTCAAGATCTTTATTCAGTGTACATCACAACCTTAAAAAAAAGGTCTGCATTCTTTATTTGTGTTTGCAGAGCATGATTGGTCAAAAAATGCTAGAGTTCCAACTGAGAAGGCTTGGTCTTTTTAATGCTGAAGAAACAATTAGCAAGCACCCCAACCTTGATGAGAACTTCAAAATCTGTGAGTATATCAGGCAATTGTTATGATGATGGTTTTTACAGTGTATAGACTGTTTTTGCTGTTGGTATAGAAACTTCATTAGCTTATAAGATATTCAGCATTTTACCTCTTTTCTTCCTTTTTATGCCCCTACACTCTCTTCTGTTTTCTTTTTACCCTTCAATATAATTTTATGTGCAGTGTGGGCTAATCATGGGGATGATATAAGTATCCAATATTCTGGTACTCCTGCTCTAAAGGGAGATTTTGTCAGGTTGCTATTTTTTAATCTCTTTAGATCATTGGGCATGCTTTATTTCTTTTTTGCTCTCATGCGAAGGCATTATGTAAAGGGAATATACAACTTTCTACATGGTCTGCATACTGAATATATATCCAATTTAAATGTTTTTTTTTTCCTCCTGTTGGGATTGGTTAGATTATTTACATGTTTTATCTCCTATGACCTGCTATAGTGGTGAGATGGAACTTAAATTTTATGATTCGTCTGTCTCATTTGCATTACTATCCATATCATTGTATAATATCCTTCTTGTGAAATCAATTATCTGACCTTTCAAATCTTGTTAAAATGATGGGTCCAAACCAAGTTAACTCTTGGTAATAAAAATTATATGTTTTGTGATTTGATTTTCTTTTTAGATTTCTGTTAAGGTAAAGTGGAGATTCAGAGTTATGTTTTGGTAATGAACTCAAGCATTGAAGTGTGATACACTCTCTGGATTTGGGCCATAGCTTTCATTTCTTCTTATCCTATCCATGATAAACAATGTATAAGACGTCTTAATGGAAAGAAATACATGAAGTATGTCATTATTTGGTCCAAACTTTAATGTTCTTATCCTTATTTTCTATATCTATATGAGCTTTGGCATTCTGAATCCCTGATTTTCTTCCCCTCTCACTTTGATGGGTGAAATCATGATTAACTGGATTTGTAACATGGATATTAGTTATGCAGATATGGTAAGCGAACTATCAATGGGATTGTGAATGATGGATGTAATGCTCTCATGCGCTACTACTTGAACAACTTCTGTGACGGTACAAAACAGGTAGCGTGCATCACATACACATCAGTGGCTTTTGTGGAATTAGTTTTAATTTTGAATTTACCAATGCTTTGATGAGATTGACTTTCACTCATGATCTAATTAGGATTAATTTGGGTACTGATGCACTCACACTTTTTTTTAAAAAAAAATTATATACACTGAAGGATGCAACTGATTTATTGCATGGACATTACACTGTTTCTGTCTCACGAGATATGGCACAGACATATCAAAAAGGAAGTGTTGAGGCAGTTGCTGTGAGTATTCTATCAACTTTCCCACAACTTTGATAACAGTTATCTTTGTCTGGTGATATTGAATTGATTAAAGAATTGATGAATCCCTTGTATTGTAACAAACTCTATTCATCCTTACTTCCCCCTTCCCAGTTTATTGAGTTTCAGGCCATGATTAATGTATTCAGATGTGGTTTTTGGTCAGAGTACAGTATATATACAGACCAATTGATTGCATTGCATCAATTGATTCATGTCATGTATTCCACCTATGGAGTTAAAGTTTTTGAACCCTTTTCCAAATTTACTGTACAATCACCTAACAATGTGTTGGTCCTCCTATTGCAGTCATTCCCAATGGCATTTGGGCTGATTTTGATTGGGTTCTTCTTCACCCTCGTCTCACTAAGGCGAGGCAAGTTATTATACTTCAAAATAACTATGGATGATATGATTGTTGAATTTGGTGTGCTCTATTTGTCTTTGCATTGTACAAGTAATAGTCTTGTGTAAGCCATCTTTCCTTTTGATTGGTATTCTTAAGCCTTATACACAATGTTCATTTTGTAATTACAGTTCAATATGATCCTTGGAACATATTGTTTTCAATGATTTGGGCTAGCATAAGTCTTGGAATGGGTGGATTTGTGAAGGCCAATGGTCGTGTGTTCTGTAACAGGCCGCGCCTCAACCAACCTCGACATTGACTTTCAAGTTTCAAGTCAGGTTCAGGCCGGGTGCTAATTGTTTGTTATATTTGCAGAATAGGCCTTGACTCTGCTGCTTTAACACAACCATTGCTCAGTTGTATGTATTCTTTGTAATTCAGTTTCCAGAAGTATACAAAACATTGATTATAGCCAACTATTTTTGTTCCTGTTTTGTGTTCTGATTCCCCCTTAACTTCGATCTAACTGCATTTCATTGTTTTGTTATCACTATATTTTTAATACCCAAGATTTTGTGTATTGGGTTACAATTGATTTTGATTGTATTGCTACCACAGTACCACTTCATATTTTAAAAGCCAAGTTATTTAATACTTGCAAGTTTTTGCCCAAATTTTTAATATTCTATGTCTACGGTCTCATTGCATGCCCCCTTCTAACTATTTATGCCCGCAATTTCAAAAAATTAAGTTTCTACGAGTGGTACGGCCACCTTCCTATCACATAATAATTTATTGTTAATTTATATTTATATATATATATATATATAAAATAATGTTATTATTAATAGATATATGATCGATGAGTACATGCAGTAGCACTATAAATTGAATTGGAACATGGAATCCTCCCCGGCCAGGCCTTCTCATGTCAAACACTAATTAATATAATTCTTAACTTCTCCAAAAACCAACAACTTAACATACAGTACAAAATGAAGAGTGTTCATCATCATCCTCTAATAATTTTTTTTTCCTTATTATCGTTCCTCCCATTCATAGCCTTTTCAGTAAGGGAGTTTCCTTTACCGCCGGTAATGAGCGTGGATGGAAAGGAGGTGAAGTTGGGGAAGCCCTACTATGTTTCCTCCACTCTTTTCCCACCACTTGGGGTGTGCCTAGTGGACAACGTCAAGTGTCCCAAAGACATCATCCAGTGCCCCACTTTCTACCACGACACTCAAGGCCTGCCTGTCACCTTCTTCTCCGTGGTCAACTCGACGGAGGACACAGTGGTTCGAGAGAACACTCCCTACCGTATTGAGTTGTCCGCCCCCGGAAACTGTAGCAACGACACCTTCTGGTACCTAAAGGATGACGGAGTCCCCGGCACGGATTTCGTCGCTATAGGTCCCAAGACTGTCGCTGTCGAGTTTACGATCCAGAAAGTGTGGTTGGGGTACAAGATCGTCGGGTGCGTACTACCACCTTTTCCCATTTGCTACGGGATTGGGATCGTATCGGAATTTGGATTTAATCGGCTGGGGATCGGGTCGGATGTCCAGCCTGTCGAGTTTTACTTCGCCAAGGTTACAACTAATTCCACCGTCGCCATAGATTCTATGTAGCTAGAACAGTGAAGATTAATGTATGGTATATTATATTGTGGTTAGGTTTTGTCGGGGACATGTATGTATGGAATAATTTGTCTGCTGCATGCCATGCATAGGACAGCAGCTCTGTACGCTCAATAAGCTAAGGGTTCTGTATCCTTAATTTCTTCGTATTTATGGAATTATGTTTTTTAATTTATAAGATGCGTGCATGTATAACGTATTACAATAATTAATTAATTAATACGGAGTATAATTTATTTTATTTTTAGACTTTAAAAAGCGCCGTGACACATTTATGTATCAAATTATTTTTTAACATATTGAAGAAGATAAATTTATTTTTAAGGAGTAAATTATATATTGTAACACGTGATGGTTACATTTTATTTAGGGGATGAAAAAACAAATAAAAACTATAATTCATTTTTGAGAAAATGGTGAAATAGGTCCTCGAAGTTTAACTGAAAAAAGTCAATTAACTCTCTAAATTTTTTAAAGGTGTAATTATATACTCATCAACAATTTATTTTGATGCAATGAAGCCTAAAAACCGATTAATGACCTGCTATCACAGGTCATTAGGGACCCAACCACCATCTGACAATATTTCAGGCAAAAAAATGATCGGCAACAAGCGAACGGTCGCTGATCACGGAGAAGGAGACCAAGGTCGCCTTCTCCGATTGAGAAGGCAACCAAGATCTATTTCCGTTCCCTTCTAGTACATTTTGAAAGGTGAGTCTCCTTTAAAACAGTCAAGTTGAGATCAAAATGTAATATTTATACTAAGAATGTAACACTAAATCAATAATAATAAATTGTACGTTTGTTAATTATAAAGAAAATTATAATATTTTTAATGGAATATGTAATACTTTTAAATTAAAATATAATATTTAGGGGTAAACAATTACTTATGAGCTGAGAAAATGTATAGTACTAATAAATAATAAATAAATTAATTGATTATTATTTATAAAAGAAAGTATAATACTATATTTATGAAAAATAATTAAAATGCAATACTTTTTAATTAAAATGTGATATTATGGGTTAAAGAGTTATTATGAAGAAAATTATTATATATACATATGAGAGAAAATATAATATGAAAAATTTGACGCTTTTCATAATGAGAATCGGTGAGAGGTTGTATATAAGATTTTGCCTACTTTTAATACCCAATATTTTATTGGGTTACCGTACAACTGATTTTGATTATTGTATTGCTACCGTACCACTTCATATTTTAATAGTTAAGTTATTTAATACTTGCAAGTTTTTGCCCATATTTGTAATATTCTATCTTCCATGCTAAAACACGTACTTAACTCTCCTAATAAGTTTCATTTTGATATGGTATTAATAATAAGTAGATGCATTTTTTAATGTGAGGTGGATTGGATCATTTCAAAATACTCAATAAATAAAAATAACTAGATTGTCATGCTGTCAATGATTTTGTAGTCTAGTGGCACGAAATGACTTTCTTCTAGTTTCAGTAGAAATAGTATTAACTCGTTGTGTTGAGAAAGTAGTTATAAACTGAAATTTTTATACTCCCTATTTAGTATTTACTTTGATCCTATGCAATTTCAACCCATTTTTATTAGTGGTCTACTTTCCTATCACATAATTAATAATTTATTGTTAATTTAAATAACAATTAATATTACTAATAGCTGGTATATGATCATTAGCTAGCTCTATAAATTGGAACCTCCTCTCCTTCTCATCATGTCAAACACTACCTACGTAGTGCACCAAATCAAAACCAACTTGATTGTATAAAATCATAACGAAATGAAAACTCTTCATCAGGTGTTGCCTGCATTGTCTCTTTTGTTTTCCTTATCGTTCCTCCCCTTCATAGCCTTTTCAATAAGACAGTTTCCTTTACCGCCGGTAATAGGCCTGGATGGAAAGGAGATGAAGCTGGGCGAGTCCTACTATATTTTCACCAGTCCGTTCCCACCACTTGGGTTGTGCCTGGTGGACAACGTAAAGTGTCCCACAGACATAATCCAGTGCCCCTCCTACTACGACGACCCTCGCGGCCTGCCTTTCACCTTCTCCTCCGTCGCCAACTCGACGGAGGACACCGTGGTTCGAGTGGACACTCCCTACCGTATTGAGTTATCCGCCCCTGCCGCGGGAAACTGTAGCAACGAAACCTTCTGGTTCCTAAAGGATGACGGAATCCCCGGGATGAATTTCGTCGCTATAGGTCCCAAGACTGTCGCGGTCCAATTTACGATCCAGAAAGTGGTGTTTGGGTACAAGATCGTTGGGTGCGTAGTACTTCCATTTCCACCTTTGCCCATTTGCTTCGGCGTTGGGTTCGTACCGGAATTTGGATTTAATCGGCTGGGTATCGGGTCGGACGTCCAGCCTGCCGAGTTTTTCTTCGCCAAGCCTACAGTTAATTCCACCGTCGCCATCGACAATAAGCACCTACATTCACTGTACTAGAACACTGAAGAATGTAGTATTTATGCATTGTGGTTACGTTTTGTCGGGGACATGTATGCATGTGTGTAATAATTTGTCTGCTAGCTGCATGCCATGCATAGGACAGCAGCGCAGTACTCTCAAGGGTTATGTATCCTTAATTTCTTCGTATTTGTGGAATTATGTTTTTTTTTTTTTTAAATAAGATGAATGTATGTATAATGTATTACAATAAATAAATAAATAAATAATTGCGGTTTACGGAGCATTCGAATTTATTTTATTTTTAGACTTTTATTATTAAAAGGGCCGTGCACATTTATATATCAAAAAATATTTGTTAACATATAGATAGATCCCTATAGATCGAGAAGAAGATAAATGTAATTTGTAGGACTAATTAAATTATTGTAACATGTGTTCGTTGGTTTTATTTAGGGGATGGAAATATAAATCAATAAAAATTATAATTCATTTTTTAAAAATCAATGTCGCATTTGTAAAAAAAAAAATAAAAAAATATTGTCAATATGTTGTAAACATAGATTATTTTGATAGTTCAAACAAATTTGTTAACTATCAGATTTTAAGTTCGACTCCTCATGTATGTGATCAATTTATTAGCCTTATTATATTGATTTTAAGTTGGACTAATGTGATCAATCTATTAGCCTATTAATTTGAATCGATTAGTAATTAACAACTAGTTTATTTCCTTATGCTTATTTTTCTTATTTTGCATTGTACAAGTAATAGTTTGTGTGAACCATATTTCCTTTTTCTTTGTATTCTCAAGCCTTATACACAATATAATGTTCATTTTGTACTTATAGTTCAATATATATGATCCTTGGAACCTATTGTTTTTAATGATTTGGGCTAGAATAAGTTTGGGAATAATGGCTGGATTTGTGAAACCCTTCATTTTTTTAGTAGCATATATCTAAAATTAAAATCTACCATTTAAGGGATAAATAGTTACTTATGAGAAAAAATGTAATACTAATCAATGGTAAATTGATTGGTCTTACTTATGAAGTTAAGTATATATAATTCTTATGAGAAAAATGTGATACTTTTAATGAAAAATGTACTACTTTTAAATCAATCAAAATGTAATACTATGGGTTGAAGAGTTACTTAGAAAAAAAAAATTGTAATACTTAGGAGGGAAAGTGTAATACTTATTAAAAAAAATTGATATTTTCAGGGTGAGAATCCTTGAAATGATTAAATAGAGAAGATTTTGCCTATTTTCAATAGCCAAGATTTTGTTGGGTTACAATGATGTATTGCTACCACAGTACCACTTCATATTTTAATAGCCAAGTTATTTGATTCTTGCAAGGTTTTGCCCAAATTTGTAATATTCTATAGTCTTTTGCCCATTAAATTTGGGTATGGTCTCTCATAAGTTTCTTTTTAATATGATATTAATAAGTAGATGTATTTTTTAATGTGTGGTAAGGTAAGGTGGGGTGGGCCACTTGATTATACTAGTGAATAAAAAATAGTTTTATTATCATGATAGATGGTGAAGGATTTTGATATTTTTTTAAAAAAAATATATTATTAACAGTACGTACAGCTACTATATGCATGTTCACTAGCTCTATAAATTAAATTGGAACCTTAGCTCCTCTATCTCCTTCATTCTCATGTGAAACACCAAAATCAAGTTGAAAATATCAAAATTAAATGAAGACTCTTCATTATCAGCTCTTGCCATATGCTTTGTTATTATTATCGTTCCTCCCCTTGAGAGCCTTTTCATTAAGGCAGATTCCTTTACCGCCGGTAATTAGCGTGGAAGGAAAGGAGGTTAAGTTGGGCAAGCCGTACTATGTTTCCTCCTCTCTGTTCCCACAAGTTGGGTTGTGCCTGGTGGACAACGTTAAGTGCCCCAAAGACATCATCCAGTGCCCCACTTTCTACGACGACCCTCGTGGCCTGCCTGTCACGTTCTCCTCCGTCGCCAACTCGACGGAGGACACCGTGGTTCGAGAGGACACTCCCTACCGTATTGAGTTGTCCGCCCCGGGAAACTGTAGCGACGAAAACTTCTGGTACCTAAAGGAGGAAGACGGATACGCAGACAATGATTTCGTCGCTATAGGTCCCAAGAAGCTCGCTGTGGAATTTATAGTCCAAAAAGTGGAGTCGGGGGGTTACAAGATCATGCAGTGCGTACTAATTCCAATTCCGCCTTATCCTATTTGCTACGACGTTGGATTCGTATCCACATATGGATATAATCGTCTGGGTATAGGGTCGGGCGTCCTCCCTGCCCAGTTTTTCTTCTCCATTGGTACAACTAATTCCACCGTCGCCATCGACAAGCCCGCCCGCTGCTAGTACGTATAGATTCGTCACTGTAGCTAGCTAGAACAGTGATCAATTTGTGGATTGGATCGGAGTGTTTTGTTGCATTGGGGACATGTAATAATTTGTCTGATCTGTTGCATAGGACAGCAGCTCAGTACGTACTCTCAGGTGTTATATATGTATCCTTAATTTCTTCAATTCGTATGTACGAAATAATTGAGATCTGATCTTTTATAATAAATAAAATTTATTATCTCAATGGTGACATATTTAATATCATTCTAAATGGGTGCAGGTCAAAATTTATGGTACGTGTACATAAGATTAGATAGATTTAGGCACTCGAAAAGTAATTAGCCAAACCAATACGACTATACAAGTGTACATGTGGAAGTAGTCTCACCAAATGAAGCACCGTACCCATTCCTTTTAAACCTTTGACTTTTATAGGAATGTTTTGCAGATAGGATAAACTAATTAAGGAAAAATTCTAATGAGAAGTCCGGCTTTCATTAGTTTTCTCAATGCTTTGGCCGGGTTGCCATGGCGGCAAAGATTTGGACGAAGGCATGGTTAACAACCCTTTTCCGAAACTATTAATTTATATATTTGGACACCACATTCTTACAAGTTACAATATAATGCATGGTTAATTACTATAAACTTTTAAATTAGTCAGATGTGTGGTGATTCGCTCTGAAGAAGTATAGTGGTATTCAGAACAAATAAAAATAAATTTTGTTTTTGGTCGGGGATTGGAGGTTTGGTTAGCCAAGGAAGATGTAAATTAAACACAAATTTTGAACAATTTATAGAAACTAAGCAAATGATAACAAGTTAGAGCGAGCAAGCTAGTTAAACATATATAGGAAATGAAAACAGATAGTAGTCCAACTTTGCTTTGAGAAATAGGGAGTTGGAAGGAGACGTACTTAGTAAACACCACATGTTTGACGAATTCCTTCAATTGGCTTGAGTCGCCATGAGAATATATGTGACTTAAATCTAATTGAGAGTCCAATGTTTACAAGAGTAGTAGTGGTGTTTAGTAGTGTCTCTCTAGTTCCTTGTCAAGGCATACGCCAATTTTAACCAAAGACACACTATAGCATCTATATATACAAAAGTGACAAAGTCGAAATCCCTTATTTTTACCATCTATTATTAATTAAATTTGTTAATTGCTTTACGGTACCATTGTTCTTTGTACTTAGTTGTTCCTTGATATCTTGCAACCTAGCTTCGAAACACTTAACACTCTTGTACTTAACCACATATTATTTAACTCCCTTTCGATCCACTCATTGAGACGATTTCCGGTGTGAGAATGGCCCCACGCACTTCATTATTCCATTACCACTAAACACAACTTGCACGTATATGTTGGGTTTTTTTTTATTCCCTGTAAATCATAGAGAATAAGGTATATGTTGTAACTGTTTAAAATATATGTTATGTAAACATGCATGTTTACCTAAACCCATGAAAAAACAAAAGCCAACCAAAATGTTGATCTGACGAGTAACCAACCCGCCACGGATTAAAATCGCATCTTCACCAAAGTGTAAGTACGTGGACAAAAGGTAGGGGACCCTTTTTTTTTTTTTTTTTTGGAAAATAACCAAATATTGCATTAGAAATCAACAAGATGCATGAGACTATGAGAAATACAAGCGGGTGGAATTGACATCCAAGACTCCACAAGGAATCAGTTGTCGGTGTCAATACATGAGCCACATGATTTGCTTACCTCTTGGAATAGCGAACAGATACGTTCCTAATGTCCATAGCAATTAAACGACACTGCTTAACTATCAAACCAACATACGAGTGATCTAAAAAAGACGAATTATAACTAGTACAAAAATTAAGACAATCGGAGGTAGGGGACCTTTTCTTCCCTAATTGCTTATTTGGTAGAAAGGAATTGTAATTCTTTTTTTTCATTTAATCTAGAAGTGGAAAATACTACATTGTAACCGAGTCAGTAGAATTCAAAAAAATCTAGAAGTGGAAAATTCTAGAGTTTGATTAGAAGGAATTACAATTCTTTAAATTTGAAAATTTACAAATCTCACCTCCCCAAGTAATCGTAATTCCATAATACATGAAAAAAGAAAGTTTAGAGTGCCAGGATCAAAATTGTCATCCCTAATAATCTTATCTCTTTTGTTAGAAATTACAATTACACGGACACTTTGATCTTAAAATACTTATTCATTTTTCAAATCCTAATATATACTAAACACTATAACCAAAATTTACAATAGTTCTATTTTATCTATCAAATAATATAATTTAAATTTTTACTTTATTCTCACCATACTCCTTCCTTACAATTTATTTTATCTTAACTCCCTCATTGTAAGCAAACTATTGTAAGTTAATGGAACAGCTTTCAAAATCACATGGCGACGAAAACTCCGAGGCTAATTAATTACAATGTAATAATCGTTTGAAGTCATCATCTACCATGCATGCATTTTCTTGTTTTAGATTGATTATCAATTAATAATCACACTTAGCTTGTTCATTATTATCTCGTATGGATCGATGATACATAATTATTACGAATCCGTCCGTATTAGTAGTAGAATTAATCTTCCCTTGACATTATATTTTGCGTGCCGTCACACATTTATTAGTTTGTACGAAGTAGACCCATTACCCAACCCCATGATAACACGACATTACAATCACAATATACTCGACTTATAGGAACAGTGTCGTATTATATATTATGTAGTACATGAAGATTATAACATTTTAATAGGCAAAAACTTGAAAGATCAAGTTCAATATCTAGTTATTGAAGTGCAAAGTTGATTACTACACAAGTATAAGTAAGGTCATTTCAATCAAAATATGAGTCATGTGTGATATCTTTATTTGGACCTTCCAATTCTTACAAATAATTTCAATATAAAAATATTATTTAATTTTTCTTCATTCTAAGTTTGACTCATCGTATTGACATTTTTGTTTGAAACAGGATTAACAAGGGAATTTGAATTCCGTAACTGATTACAGGAGAGAGATAGAGTCCATATAACATAACACACTAAAGACTCTCCTACTCTATAGGCTAATCACTAAAGACTAGGCTACAGCAACTAAACTAACAACATAACATAAAGAATAAACAATGATATAACATAACATAATATAAGCTGGACTCACACACCCCCTCAAGCGAATTGTTGAATCTCCACAACATTGAGCTTGCGCCGAAGAGCGTGGAATCGCGGTGCTGGAAGCGGTTTAGTGAAGATGTCAGCCAGCTGGTCCTGTGAGGAGACAAAATTTACCGTAAAAGCCCCGGAAGCTACCTTGTCTCGAACAAAGTGGAAATCAATCTCCACATGCTTGGTCCTAGCATGAAACACAGAATTGGCTGCGAGATAAGTAGCGCCGAGGTTGTCACACCATAAGTGAGCTGGTTTGCCGGTGTCGAGCCCTAGCTCACGGAGAAGAGAGACTACCCAGGTAACTTCTGCAGAAACATCAGCCAAGCCTTTATACTCAGCTTCCGTCGAAGAGCGTGCGACTGTACGTTGCTTGCGAGAGAGCCAAGAGATAAGATTGTCCCCATAGTAAACTACGTAGCCGCTAGTGGATTTCCTGTCTACAGGGCAGCCTGCCCAGTCAGAGTCGGAGTAAGCATGTAGTTCTGTAGACGAAGAAGGAGATAAACGGAGACCATATTGCTGTGTTCCTTGCACATATCGAATAACCCGCTTTAAGAGACCCCAGTGTTCTGTCGTTGGAGAGTGCATAAACTGAGAGAGGCGATTAACAGAAAAGGACAGATCAGGCCGAGTAATGGTGAGGTATTGCAGAGCACCAACTATGAGACGATACTGAGTAGGATTGTCAAAAACTTCATCAGTTGGAGTAACCAATTGAGTAGTAGCAGCAGGAGTTGCCAGTGCTTTGCAGTCCGTCATACCAGCTCACGTCAAAATATCTTTCATGTAACGCCGTTGGGAAAGTATAAACCCATGAGAGTCAATAATTGTTTCAATGCCCAGAAAGAAACTCGGAGCTCCCAAATCTCTGATCTTAAAGGTTCCGGATAGGCGGGCTAAGAGCATGTCAATCAACTGAGTATCATTACCTAACACAATGATGTCGTCAACGTAGACTAGCAGGTAAATCTTAGATGCACCAGCTGTGTGGTAAAAGAGAGACACATCAGTCTTTGAAGCAGAAAACCCTGAGGAACACAAGAAGTCATGCAGGCGCTTGAACCACGCACGAGGTGCCTGTTTAAGCCCATAAAGAGATCGTTGCAGAAGACACACATGGGTAGGATGTACAGGATCCTCATACCCCGGAGGTTGTTTCATATACATAGTCTCGGAGAGATAACCATTTAAAAAAGCATTGTGCACGTCTAGCTGGCGTAGTGTCCATTTGTTAGAGACAACAAGGGAGAATAGTAGTCGAACAGTAGTCGGTTTGACGACTGGACTGAAGGTGTCAAAGAAATCTTCTCCAGCAACTTGATTAAAACCTTTGGCAACAAGCCTTGCCTTGTGTCGTTCAATTGTGCCATCCGCCTTACGTTTAGTTCTGAACACCCATTTGCAGCCAATGACATTCATGTTCGGGTTCGGGGGTATTAATTTCCAGGTGTTATTATGGAGCAAGGCATTAAACTCTTGGTCCATAGCATCCCGCCATTGGGCATGTCCGACCGCTTGTGAGTAACATGTGGGATCCACAGTGGTTGTAAGGGCGTAGAATTGTTCACCAGTTCCTTTTGTTTTACGCCGAGTGCGCATGGCATGACCATCAGTATTACCAGGTCTGACCTGCGACGGGGCCGAATCAGATTGCGCCTCAGCTGGAGCTGGAGGAGGTTGAATAGCGAGGTGAGGTGGTTCTTGAGCCAAAGGCAACACCGCAGGAGTCAAGTTCATTGCTCCAGCTACAGTGCTTGGACACATACCCCAGGGTTCATCACTGAGTGGTGGCGGAGTAGGATTAACCTGCAAAGGAGTTTCAAAAGGAAAGATGGACTCGTTAAATCGGACATGACGACAGATGTAGACAACCCCAGTTTTCAGATCCATGCAGCGATACCCCTTAAATGAAACCGGGTAACCTAGGAAGACACAGGAGGTGGAGCGATACTCAATTTTATGCTTGTTATAAGGACGAAGATAGGGAAAACATTGACACCCGAAGACACGAAAGAATGTATATGTAGGTGGGGTTTGGAAGAGACGATAGTGTGGACTGTCAAAGTTAATGGCAGCCGAGGGTAGACAATTGATTAATTGTGTAGCTGTTTCGAAGGCATAGTCCCAGTATGTATGCGGAGTAGAACTCGTGGCTAAAAGAGATAGACCGGTTTCGACAATATGTCTATGCCGGCGTTCAACTCTGCCATTTTGTTCGTGAGTGTATGCGCACGATTTTCTGTGAAATATTCCGAGTGATTCAAAGGTTTTATGAAGGCGGAAGTATTCACCCCCTAAGTCGGACTGTATGGTTTTGATAGAACGGGAAAACCGCCGTTCCACCATCACCCGAAAAGAATCAAAAATTTTATATATATCGGACTTCAGCCGTAAAGGGTAAAACCAGCAATATCGGGTGAAATCATCGACAAACAGCATGAAATATCTGGACCCAGTAGAGGAAATAACCGGAGATGGGCCCCAGATATCTGTGTATAATAAATCTAGGACATTGCGACTATTATTATCGACCCTATCTAATGGAAAACGTGCCGATTTTCCAAGTTGGCACGGTGTACAAAGATTGTGTCTATTTAAATTATTAACACTAACAGGACACTGTGGTAAGACACGACTCAAAACTTGATTGTGGGGATGCCCAAGCCGTTGATGCCAAATAACTGATGAGGCTCGAGCAGACACAAACGCAAAGTGAGACTGAGGAACGGACAACTTGTAGAGACCACCGACCGTTGACCCTTTAAGAAGCACCGCCCGAGTGTTGCAGTCCTTCACAAAGAAACAGTTGTTATGAAACTCAAAGAATACATTATTTCATTTGTAAATTTAAACACAGATAGAAGTGGTAACGACAATTTTGGAACACATAGAATTTTTGACATTTTTAATTGTTTAGACTGGGACGGGATTACTGCATGGCCGATTCGGGAGACTGCCAAACCTGCGCCATTGCCGACCTTTAACACGTCCCCGCCTTTGTAAACATCCGAGTGATTAAGCATAGCGTCGTTCGGAGTTGCGTGAGACGTAGCGCCGGTATCCGGGTACCATGCGTCGGAGACTGCCGTGCCATGTTCACCATCCACAGCGACATTCGCATGAGTAGCCGGGTGATCATCATAACACCGGAAGCAGTGGACGGCGGTGTAGCCATGCGACCGGCATATCTGACAGCGAGGAGAACCGCCGCCGCCGCCGCCTCGTCCACGACCTCCATTGCCGCGACCTCTCCAGTTCCGGCCACCGCGGTTATTTCCAGAGCCGCGACCACCATTGTTGTTTTGCGATCGGCCACGACCTGCATAAAGAGCCACAGATGTCTGCGACTGAGCTCCAACATCGGCCACGGTGAATTCATCAGAGTTGATGAATTATTGGTTCTGCAGGTGATCTGCAAGCTGAGCCAGGGTGATGGTCGCGGTGGAGACGGTCAGGGTACTGGCCATCGAGCGATACTCCGGGCGTAATCCACGGAGAGCGTACAACAGTTGTTCATCCAGAGATAACGGCCGGCCGGCGAGGGAAAGCGCCTCGACGATCATCTGAGCCTTCCCAAGGTATTCGGCCGGAGTTTGGTTCCCTTGACGCAAGGTTTGGAACTGGCCGAGCAGGCTCAGGCATCGGGACCTTGACTAGGATGCAAGAGCGGCGGAGATGGCATCCCAGACCTCCCGGGCGGTGTTCCTGCCGACGGCGAGGTACATGACCTCGTCGGTGAGAGACGAGATCAGAAGGGATAACACACTCTAATCCTGTTGAACCCAGTCCTGGTGCGCCGGATTGGGTGTCGGAGGTGAGTCGGAGGATGAGGCAGGCTGCGGAGAAAGGAAGGCCGACGGACATGGACGAGTGCCGTCGAGGAAGCTGAGAAGCCTCTGTCCGCGTAGAAATGGCACGAGCTGCGTTCTCCAGTGAAGATAATTCCTTGTCGTCAACTTCACCAAGACGTAGTGATGGGCAGCCGTGAGAGACGGCGGAGGCACCGCCGACGAACTGGTGGCGACTGTGATGGCACCGTCGGACGGAGGGGCTGCCATGGTGGTGAGCGGAGAGGGGATTGATCGGATCGAATGGGAAAAGAGGAAAGAAAAGCTCTGCTAAACCTAACGCGTCTGATACCAGATTAACAAGTGAATTTGAATTCCGTAACTGATTACAAGAGAGAGGTAGAGTCCATATAACATAACACACTAAAGACTCTCCTACTCTATAGGCTAATCACTAAAGACTAGGCTACAGCAACTAAACTAACAACATAACATAAAGAATAAACAATGATATAACATAACATAATATAAGCTGGACTCACAAACAGTAAACATCCGGTTTATATGCATGCAATGTGTCTTAGCTTCAACACTCAATTTTATAGAAAGGTTTGAATGAGAAAAAAAAACATACATATATATAGAAAGGAGAAGTACAAATATACGTAGCAAAACTTTAGGAACTCAAAATAATTAAATTAAGAAATTAAATCTCCATCTGCCTTTTACAACAGAATTTGTCCCTTGAAATGTGTTGAAGGACCGGTACTATACTTACACGCAAATATACGTGCATCGCATCAACAATTCATATAATAGTGAGTACGGGTTCATGTATTTATTGAAATTCAACTAAACTGCGCAGAAATGAAATAAAAATTGCAAAAAAAAAAAAAAAAAAAAAAAAAAAAAAAAAAAAAAAAAAAAAAAGAAGAAGAAGAAGATAATCGGGGTGTTTGGTAAATAGTTGTTAGCTGTTAGTTGATTGGGTTACTGTTTTGACTAGTTTATAGAATTAGCTAATTGTAGAAAGACGTTTGGTAAATTAGCTTGATATATGTAATATTTCCCGAGTATATCTTCCTCCTTGTGTTGTATGCGTACACAATACCTGGGCAGGTCGCCGAGAGGAATCATTACCGACCAGCTAGCTCGACGTTTCTGACCTAAGGACAACAACCGCGCTAAATAGAGGTCGTAGTAGCGCTCCACTGCTTAGGGACCCGTCT
This sequence comes from Ipomoea triloba, assembly GCF_003576645.1. Lineage (NCBI taxonomy): Eukaryota > Viridiplantae > Streptophyta > Magnoliopsida > Solanales > Convolvulaceae > Ipomoea > Ipomoea triloba. Next base: position 312,202 of record NC_044917.1, on the reverse strand, counting down.
CGACCAGTTCAAGTTGGGATGATCTCCTCGACATGCCCATTTGGGTATATGGACTTGATTATTTCAATTGGGAGCTAGTCATGAATCTTAGAATACGTGATATGACATCGATTCCCCACACACCAAAAAAAATACAAATTGTGCATTTTCACATGCTATTGAATGCTATATATATAATTTATAAGAAAATGAAATTAAAACATAATTCATTACAACAATTAATTAATTAAGTTCAAAGTACCGTTTTATAGGAAACCTAAATTTAGATGTGGTCCTTTAATTTGTCAACTAAGATTACAAAACAATCTAGGGTACATTTTCAATTAGTATTATTTCAAGATGTAGAGAAATACCTGCGGCATTACCTATAAAAATTAAATATAATATTTAGTGAGGGTATGACGCACACATATAAAATAAGTAGCAATTTGGAGTCATTTCACCAACAGCTACTATACGTACTGCATGCACATGAAAAATGGTACAACAACCACATGAAATATGTTTACTATTTATGTCGCTCTTTAAATTGGGACTTCTCAGGTCCCCATTTCTCATATCCCTCACCAAAACCAACCCCAAAATTACTAAATTAAAACCTATCGCAATAAAATGCAGACTTCTCAACTACTCCATCTTTGTTTTTTCTTTTCCTTAATATTATCGTTCCTCCCCTTCATAGCCTATTCTTTGTCGTCGTCGAACGCTTTTCCTTTGCCGCCGATAATCAGCCAGGACGGGAAGGAGCTCAAGCTTGGCAAGCCCTACTACATATTCTCCACTATTTTCCCCAAACGAGATGGGCTATGTCTTGTGGACAACGTTAAATGCCCCGAGGACATTATTCAATGCCCATACTTTTACGAGACCACTAGTTATTTACCCGTCACGTTTTCCACGGTCAACGTGACGGAGGACACCGTGGTTCGAGAAGACACTCCGTACCGCATTGAGTTCACCATCCCCAGCGCCGCCACCTGCCCCACCACAAAATACTGGTACATAAAAGATGTCGGAGACTCGCTCAAAGAATTCGTTGCAATAGGTCCTAATACTGTCGCTGTCGAGTTTCAAATCCAGAAAGTGAACACGGGGTACAAGATTATTTATTGCGTACTACTTCCAATCCCGCCTACTCCAATTTGCTACGACATTGGGTTCTATGAGGAAAACGGATTTAATCGTTTGGGTTTCGGGGAGGGTATAGATGCCGTCGAATTTTTCTTCTCCGGTAATCTCTCTTCCATCTCCACCACCTCTTTCCTCAGCCGAGCCATCCGCATGTTCTAGACTGAATACTACAATATATATGTGTTGAAGTTTGGCTTAATTAATTGTTATTATTATATATGTTGGACTTTTGCAGTATAATAATCTGTCTGATCTGCTGTTTATCACAGCAGTCAACACTACTTCTTCTCTTGTAACTTTGTATTCAATTCCACCTTTTTAATACATTTTCTTAGTGCCCTCAAATCTTACTACCTTAACTTAACAAGCTCAATACAAGTTAAATGCCAAAATAAAGTGTAAAGCATGCAAGAATCAGGAAATAATAATGAAGGTGCCCGTGACCGAGTTGATGTGTTTAATTACAAAATCAAGAAATAAAATAAAATATAACATAATATGATTTACAAATTGAAGGCCTCCATGAGATGATAGTTGATGCATAGAATCAGAGGTTGTCTAAGATTCTCTTCTAAGAAGTAAGAATGCAACTAAGCTACCTTAAATTTTATGGGTGAGGGCAATTTGTGATCCTAATTCCTAATATAAAATTATGTTATCCATTTTTTAGGCTAATTGAGGTCCCGGACTCGTCCTTCCCGTTGTATACGTATCGCGAGCCAAGTAAATTATTCAACTTGTTTTTTTTTTTTACTTACCTTGTTCATTCTGTAAATTAATTCGTCCAACCTATACATTGTTTAATTAACTCCCATTATTTGAACTATATATATTATATATAATATATATTATAATAAGTTTAATTCGTACTACGAACAATGAGCAATTCCATGTGAAGGTCCTTTACTTTGGTCCTATTCGTACTATATTATAGGTTGTTGGTGTTATTGTTTAATGATTTATTGTAATTATGGGTTACAGTTAAGAATATTAATAATCTTATTATATAATTGTGTAAGTCTTTCATACGGATATTTTATTGTATTGTAATTACCATTTTTAACTAAAAATGATGAATTTTATATTTATTGATTAATTGATCAATCATCTTTAATTTAAAAATGTGTACGTGGCCGGAATCAATTTTAGATGGTGAAATATATCACTATTTTAATTTAAACGCAATTCATGTGTATATAATGCAGTCGCAAGATATTTTTGTTATATAAAATGGTTTAAGGGGAAAAAATAATAGCTGAAAGGTAAGTTGTTCCTAAATAGCCTTCCCTTTTCCTTTGTAGGATAGTGGCACTTGAACAAGAAAATACCATAACCCTTTTGGTCATATAAATTAAAATGGTTAAAAAGACAAATAAATAAAGTAGATACAGGCTCAGTACGTATGCAAGAGTACCTCTATGAGAGTTTCTTTGGGTAAGGTCTACTATACTCAATTGAATTGAATTAGTGTTTCTCACTTTACCAAATACAAATACTTATGCAATATGCAAAAGGAAAAATATAATTCCCTCCCCCCTTATTTTCTAAAAAGTATTACATTAAAACACTAGCCTTTACTATTGTTAATTTTATGACAAAAGCAGTCAGTCGAGGGTGGGCTAAGTCAAAAATAAAGTATACAGCTTAAAAAAACTCGAAAGAATATAATAGGGTATTGTTATGGCTTTGAGTAAAAGAGATTTTAAGGGTATTTACATAGCCCAAATCACCAATCAAGGACCTGATTGAGTATAGACAGTAAACTCTCGCATCAATCAAGGCCAGGGTATTACAAGTCGATTTTCCATAAGAAATACAAATTGATCTTCAAAATAATAACAAAAATAATATCCTAAAATTGTTCAAGAATCTTCTAATTATATGTACTTCTCACAAATGAAATAACGTACGTGATCCCCAAATTTTAAAGTTAGCCTTGACCGACCACTTGAACCAAATCCAATCGTACCACTCGAATTGAGACAAAATACCAAAACTCCTACTATAGATAGTAAATTCTCACATAAAGACCAGGGTATTAATTATAAGTTGATTTTTCATAAGATCGAAATACAATCTGATCTCCAAAATAATAACAAAAAAAAATATCCTAAAATTTTAACGTGGTCCTCAAATAACTATATAAGTAATTAAGTATACATGCATGCTATCACATGAATAATGTTTAGTATTTTCCTGTCTGTATAAATTGGTACCTCCGATATGATCTTCCCTTTCTCATCATGTCACTCAACCACCAAAACCAACTCTCCTACTGCAATAATAAAATGAAGTCTTTTCAACGTTGTGTATGTGTTTTCCTTTTCTTGTCGTTCCTCCCCTTAATAGCCTTTTCATCAACTCCCCCTTTTCCGGCGATAACCGGCATCGACGGAAAGGAGCTGAAGCTCGGCGAGCCTTACTATGTGTTCTCCAATATCTTCCCCAAAATAGACGGATTATGCCTGGTGGGACCCAATAATGAAATCGTCCAATGCCCCTTTCTCTACAATACCGACGACCGTGGCCTGCTCGTCACCTTCTCCGCCGCCGACCAGACGGCGGACGACACCGTCGTCCGAGAGAGCATTCCGTACCGCATCGAGTTCTCCGACGCCGGAAATAATGGTAGTAATAACGGAAACTTCTGGTACATTAAGAATGGCGGAAACCCTTGGGTGGATTACGTGGAAATTGGGCCGGAAAATCTGGCCGTGGAATTTGTGATGAAGAAAGTGTTTTTGGGCTACAAAATATTTTATTGCATAATAATTCCAGTTCCGAAGGTTCCCATATGCTACAGCTTTGGATTCATAGAGGAATTTGGACTTAATCGCTTGGGTTTCGGCTTGGGTGTGAATCCAGTTCTGTTTTTCTTCGCCAATGTCACTACTAATTCCACCACTACTTCCATCCACAACCTGCCTGCACCTATCTTCTAGCATATAAATCGCCTGGGAATCAGCCAAGGTGATCTTGCTGCCCTTTCCTTAATGAAGAATGCCACCTGCCCTATCATATCGGTGATGACACATATATGTAGCTAGCTACCTAGATATATATGTACGTATGTCCATCTCCAAGTGCGTGCATGCATGCCCAGATGGGAGGGGAGGGAAAAAAGAAAAAAAATAAAATCTGAAGCTTGCAAATTTACTCTTTTTTTTCCATAAAAAAATAAAAATAATTATCAAAAATCACATTGAGATTTAAATTATTTAGTTAAGTTGTAGTCTTGAACTTAAAATTTCATACACTATTGCAAAGGACATTTCCATGAGCATTTGTTATCTATATATTATGTTAAATAACTTTTCAAGTCCCAACAGTCGAATCAATCACATAAAAGTTACATGCAAAATAACATTTTCATGAACATTTGCTATCTATATTACGTCAAATAACTTTTCAAGTCCCAATGATTGAATCAATTGCACACAAGCAAGCTAAGTTGCATGTAGGGAGGAATTTCTAAACTATGTTAAACTAACTAACCAAGAAATGTACTACGGATCATCTTATTGGGTGCATATGTGTATGCATGTGATCTTATGTAAGTGTATTTGACAACTTTTGGATTACCATACATGCTAGTTATATATGATTAACATTAAGTCACATAATGGAGAAAAATATTAGAAAAAATTTAGGAAGGTAAATAGCATTTCTTTTTTAAAAATCATTTATTTAGTTAATATATATAATGATTTGGTGGCATTAGCACAAAATCGTTTTAATATAATTTGACCTTTTCTTTTTTTGAGTGGCGAGGGAAACCTGCAACTCGTACTTAAGGGTTACATTATTGGGTAAACCTTACCTTATGGTCCTAACTATAAAAAAATTAGAGAATTATTGATGAGTGTGTCATCTTGTTAGAATTTTAACTAAAGAGAGGGAGGTTTGACCTTAAATTTTGACTGATAAATACAAACAACTTCGAGAGATTCAGGTTGGAGGTTCGATCCTCAAACCCCTGAGTTTGAGCCGGTCAGCTATGGGTAACCTAAGCTGGTTTACCTCCTTGTGGTCCTTTGCCGGCTAGGGTCACAGGGCGAGGAGAAAACCTCGTTAAAAGAACTCCGAGAGATTCAAAATCTCAAATTCTCAATCACCAAATGCAATTTTTTATAAATTTTTTTTTTGTTCTTTTTTATTATACATATTATAAAATAATTATAATTCGATTGTCACTTCAACTCATGTACCATGAGTTTTATTGCTTTCGATGCAAGATTCTTGTATGGAAGCAACCAACCACGCACTCCATGAGTGTAACCCCACTTTCTAATTTAATCATTTTAAAGATGTGGGAATTAAGAATTCGATCAATTAAATACATTTATTTGAAACAAACAATCCCTTTATTTTGTGCATGGTCCATGACTATGCTGAAGGAAAAGATGAATTATTTTGTGCATGAGTGGCAGAATATGGATACTGCAATTCCAACTGTTCCGAATGTGTCTTCAGTTCTTGTATGTGCATGGTCTCCTCCTCCTCTAGGAATGTTAAAATGCAATGTGGATGCTTCAATTCTAAATGGGCACGTAGGGGCTGTGCAGTGCTCCGTGACCATGCTGGGAGATTTGTTGCAGCTTTTGCAACCCGTCTTCAATGCGCTCCGGACCCTTATCTCGCAGAAACCATGGCGATTAAGGAAGCACTTTCTTGGCTCAAGACTCGTGGCGTGAGTCATGTTATTTTGGAGATTAGTTTTGAATTTTTGTTCAACTTTTAATTCCTCGTGTCGTGATCTTTCTTATGTTGGTATTCTAATTAAGCAATGTCATACTATTGCTAGAGACATTGGAGATGTTGTTGTCTGCCATGTCAAAAGGTCAGTTAATCAAGTGGCTCATGTGCTTGCACGGGCGACTAGATCTGCGTCTGTCCTTGGTGTTTGGGACTATGTTCCCCTGACTGTATTTCGAACTTGATTCTTCTTTGATCTTAATGAAGGCTTTGATTTAAAAAAAAAAAAAAAACAATCCCTTTATTTTGTTTTATATACGGAAGTAACCCAGTTACTCCATTTCTTTTAAATATAACCAAAAAAAAAAGTATTTCCACATTTAAATATTGAGAGTAATTAAATTGTCACCAACTTTTTTCTTTTTAAACACATTTTATGTGAGTTTCAAACTTAACCTATTAAAGTACCATGAAAGATTGAAGAATACTCTTGTCACATAGCTCAGCTAGTTAACTAACTCAAAATAAACTCATAAACTTTATTTTGTTAACAACAATATGGCGCGGTTTAAATTCCACCAAAGAAAAAAAAAAGGATATATAGATACAACCATAACATACATGCATTCAGGTACCTCCTTCAATACTCTTCAAAGTCAGAACCCGGTCAAATCAAACCGAACTTTGTAATTATCTATTAGTAGTATTCAAAAAAAAACAACATCCTTACTAACGTTGTCCCTAGTGCGTGATGCTCAAAGCTAGATCTAGGATTTGGCGTGAATGACTAGTATTTAAATGAAATAAATTTCCAAAATTTGGGTTCCCAAAGATCACCACAGTACAGCTTCCATCTATCACTGCTTATTATGGAGTTAGGTCCAATATAATATTTTGTGGGAAAAGTGCGTGCTTGATGATTTGCTATGTGGGCACTTTATAAGATTTGGTAATTAAAAACAAGGAGAGTGCCACTCCCATCCAACTATATGAACTATCCATCATATATACCGCACTACTAAATTAATTATAAGATTATATTTTTTACGATTTTATGTTAAAAAAATTGTGCTATAACTTTTTTTTCTCTTGAAATATTTAAAGAGAAGATGGTATATGGGTTGTTGAAGTAGTGAAGTGCAAGTTTTAATTTGTAAATGTGAATTTCTTCTATAAACCTTAGAAATTCCCTTTTATTATATCAAATCACTCTTGTCGCTTACTCATTTTAAAAATTACCGGCTTATAATTTTGAACCTTAAATTTAAGGTTCTATCATCACTCCTATTCAAAAGACTGGTGAATAAGGTAAAATGCATATATGTCTCAACTGACCTACAAGGTTACAAACCATCAAATGTGTTTACACTAATACCCACAATAGGGTTAAATTTATACCTTTCTTTTTGCTCGTAAGTTTTGTGTAAAAATTTAATTTATGCATAACTATATAAGGTGGCGGTTGCTAAAGAACGAACAGAAACCTAGTCGCTGCATGTCCCATGGTTTTATTTGAGATTACCAATGCAACCAAATTCAAATTCCGTACACATAAGTACTGATCGATGAGCAAAACCATGGTTACATACGTTGTTTGAACTTTGAAGTTCGAATTTTGTGCTCCAGCCTGTTTTAAATTACATCCAATAGGCATCTAATTATATATAAAAATAGTTTTGATCTCACAACCCAATGAATTGAAAACTATACAATACAAAATAATTTTGACAAAGATCTCCATATACCGGCCAACTAATTTCATTCTATTAATTGTATTTTACATAATACGGTACAAAAAAAAAAATCTTCACGTTACTCTAAAATATTACATGGGCACATGCAATATAAGAGAAATTACTTTCAAAATATATATATATATATATATATATATATATATATATATATATGAAATTTTTTGTGCATTTTTATTGAGTGAAGTGGAGATTACCTTTGGTATGATATTGGATGATACCAAATTGAAGCATATGTTATATCTCAACTAATTAAAATATTAAATTTATAATTGGATTGTACATTTATGTTTATGTATTATGTGCTCAACACTATCCATCATGTCTCTATTTGATTTATTTAATTAATTGAAAGTAAATCTAATCCGATCCACTAACATAATAAATAAATTGCCAGTCATGAATTGTGAGTTGGAATCGTATCATTGCAAGACTAGTGCTACTTGTTTATAAAATGCTATTTATGAATTAGCATTTAAAATAGTCAAACAAAGCACTGATCTTAATCTCATTAAACAGTAAATCTTAACTTACTATAATTTAAATGCACATATATAAATGTCAAATGTCAATTGCGTGATTCCATTCAAATACAATGGATCATTTCCTGTAGATAGGAACCATAATCTATAAACAAAGGGTCTAAATCTACAGTCCAATTGAATTTCCTACATCTATAAAAGGGACTCTCCTAATGGCCAGTATTATCATCACCCATCAAAGAACATAAAGTCTTAACCTTAAACACTCCTTATCATCCACAACAATGAAGTCGATCACAATCTTGTTGCTCTCATTTCTTGTCTTTGCCACCTTCACAAACTTTGTGCATTGCACACTTGAACCACCCGAGTACCCTGAACAAGTACTCGACACTAGGGGAAAGCCCGTTCGAGCTGACACTAGCTATTACATTGTCCCGATAATGGCAAGAACCGGGGGAGGTCTAGCATTACGAAGCACAACTCGTAAATTCTGTCCACTTGGTATATTCCAAGAAGTCAAGGATGACTATCCGGGAATCCCAATATCATTTTACCCTGTCAACCCTAAGAAAGGCGTTATTCGTGTCTCCACTGATTTGAACATTGATTTTCCCAAAAATCGTGTTCAATGTGCCAAGTCTAACGTTTGGAAGGTTGATAGCTATGATCAATATACTAAAATGTTCTACATAGCTATCGGTGGAGTTAAGGGAAATCCCGGTCCAAAAACAATCAATAACTGGTTTAAGATTGAGAAATATGGGCGCGGCTATAAGTTGGTGCATTGTCCAAGTGTTGTACAACACAAAGTGATGTGCAAAGATGTTGGCGTTGTTAAATATAATGGACAAAAGCGTCTGGCTCTAAGTGATGCTCCCTTTGGTGTCATGTTCAAGAAGGCTTGAAGAGAGGGTTCTTTAGTTTCTGTATTCCAATGAAATAAAAATAAGTAGCATAAATATGTACTCTCGTGTGTATGTTTCTCAATAAATTTGGAATGCAATATACGCATCCTCCTATTATGTAATTGTGATGTCTAATTTCGATCATAATGAAAGGGTTTAAATTTGCTATTACTTGCTATAGCTAGGTTTATGATTTAAATTGATTGTCATCATCTTTTTTGTGATAAATATGTAAAATCTAAAACATTGATAGGCACACATAGCTATAATATAGACCCGCCGACCCGCTTATAGTTGAGATTACCAATGGGGCCAAATTAAAAAAATACTTATTTATAATTACAAATGAACAGAACCAATAGCACATAGATGTTTACTTGGTAGCTTTTGAAATTTGAATACGGAAGTTCGAGCCGATTTTAAATTACATCCAAGAGGCATCGATCTCATAATTGGTATTGGTTTTAATGTATTTTGTCCAACTAATTAATATTTAAATATTAATACTAGTCAAGACTCAAGTATACACGTATAGTATAGTATTGCAAGAAACAGACCAACCCAATATCTAAAGATTTATTATTATTATTATTATTATTATTATTATTATTATTATTATTATTATTTATAAATCACTAATTTAAGTTAGTTTTTTTTTTCTTAAAAAAATGTAAAAAGCAATCAAGAGTTAAATAAATAAAGAAATCTAACAATGCACAATGTAAATTGCTATATATATGCAATGCCCTTATGCTCCCTGGGCCATGGAAAGCTATACACATATGTCAGCACCTATACTCCTATTCATATAGTGTTTCAAATAGTAAAAGAACAAAATAAAACCATCCATAGAACTAAGTAACAACACAATAAGTATCGCATGCATTAAAAGATATATACTCCGTAGGCCGTAGCTAGTAACTTTTTCGTAAGATGATTATTCAAACTTGATATAATGTGTGTATGTTTTTTTAACAATCAACAAAACATTCTTGGTGATTATTAGTGGAGATGAGAAAAAAAAAATCTCAAAAGCATGATAATCAAAATTTCATCACACTACATAATAGTTAATCTTTTAGTCCTTAGTAATTAATTTTAAGTTATTGTATCTATTTAAAACCTCAATGAATTCTATTAACAGAAAACTCAATTAATGTCCCTTTAAATGGCTCTAGTAATTAACATTAAATTAACACAATCAATGTCTGTTTAAAGACACTATCAATTAATTTTAATGTATTCAACATGCCACACCTATAAAAGGGACGACTCTGCTAATGTCCAATATCATATTCACTCATCAAGCAAAACAAACTCTCAACCTTAAACATTTTCTCCTTACAACAACGTAACAATGAATTCAATCACAATCATGTTTCTCTCATTCCTTGTCTTTGCCGCCATCACAACCTCTGTGCATTGCACAACTGACCCACCCAACCCCCATAAACAAGTACGTGACACTGATGGAGACCTGGTTCGAGTTGAAACCAATTATTACATTATTCCAACGAAGAAAGAAACTGGAGGTGGTTTGTCATTACGAAGCACAACTGATGAATCTTGTCCACTTGGTATATTCCAAGAAGATGAGGATGATGATGAAAGCCTTGGAATCCCAGTAACATTTTACCCCGTCAACCCTAAAAAGAGTGTTATTCGTGTCTCCACCGATTTGAACATAGAGTTCTCCGAATCTCCTCTCGAGTGTGACAATTCTAATGTTTGGAAGGTTGGTAACTATAGCGGACACTCTAAAAGACACTACATATCCCCTGACGGCGTTAAGGGTCATCCCGGGTCTAACACAATCAGTAATTGGTTTACGATTGAAGTATTCGAGAGTGGTTATAAATTGAAGCATTGTCCAAGTGTGATGGACAATGATACTTATGATGATGGCGAGGAGGACGATGTCGAAGTGTTGTGCAAAGACGTAGGCTTTCACAAGTATAGTGGACAACAACGTTTGGCTTTAAGTGATACTCCATTTGGTGTTGTGTTCCAGAAAGCTTAATTGAAGAGAATGTTATCTTTAATTTCAATGTCTCATGCATGTACAATTATATGTATGTGTATGTTTCTCAATAAATTACTAGCTTATAATTTTGAACCTCAAACTTAAAGTTTTATTATCACTCCTATTCTAGAGAGGGTAAATAAGGTAAATTGCATATGTGTCTCAACTGACCTAGGCCCGAGCCCTCTTGACTAGGCCCAATCCCTCCTGAATACCATAAAAAACACATCAAAAAGCCACTATTTATACAATCAATACCCAAAGATTTAACCAATAATAAGAATGTGTAGAACACAATCGTAAGCCAATTTTTGTGGCTTGTTAACTGACCTACAAGGCTACCGACCATCAAATGTGTTTACACTAATAACCACAATAAGGTTAAATTTATACCTTCATTTTTTTGTCCTAAGTTTTGTGTAAATATTTATGCATGAGTATAACTGTATAAGGTGGCGGTTGCTAAAGAACGAGCAGAAACCTAGTCGCTGCATGTCCCATGGTTTTATTTGAGATTATCAACGCAACCAAATTCAAATTCCGTACACATAAGTACAGATCGATGAGCAAAACCATGGTTACGTTGTTTGAACTTTGAAGTTCGAATTTTATTGGATGCTCCAGCCTGTTTTAAATTACATCCAATAGGCATCTTATTATATATATAAAAAAATAGTTTTGATCTCATAACCCAAGAAATTGAAAACTATACAAAACAAAATATTTTTGACCAAGATCTCAATATACCGGGCTAATTACATTTTATTAATTGTTTGCAATGACAGAAAATATTTTACGTAATAATTTGATAAGATTACTATACACTTCATAAATTTAAACTCCAAAAATTAATAATGATGTGCTTTCACAAAAATACCTTTCGTATCATCAATGAATACACAAACACCGTATAAAAAGAAAATCTTAACATTACTCAAAAATATTACGTGTTGACATTGAAGCATGTGCTCCATCTCGACTAAAAAATTAACTTGCTAATGGATTGCAAATTTAATTTTATATATTACATAATCAACACTATCCGTGTCACTTTTTTATGATTAGTTGAAAATAAACATAATCCACTAATAAATAAATTGTCAGTGAATTATGAGTTGAAATCGTATCGTTGCAAGACTAGTGCTACTTGTTTATAAATTGCTATTTATGAATTAGCATTTAAAATAGACAAACAAATAACTGATCTTAATCCCATAAACAGTAAACCTGATCTTAGTAAGTTAGTATACAATTTAAATTCACATATATAAATGTCAAATGTCAATTGCTTGATTCCATTCAAATACAATGGATCATTTCCTGTAGATAGGCACCATAATCTATAAACAGAGAGTCTAAATCTACAGTCCAATTGAATTTCCTACATCTATAAAAGGGACTTTCCTAATGGCCAGTATTATCATCACCCATCAAACAACATCAAACTCTTAACCTTAAACACTCCTTACCAAAACAATGAAGTCGATCACAATCTTCTTGCTCTCATTTCTTGTCTTTTCCACCTTCACAAACTCTGTGCATTGCACGCTTGAACCACCCGAGTACCCTGAAGTCCTGAACAAGTACTCAACACTAGGGGAAAGCCCGTTCGAGCTAACACTAGCTATGACATTGTCCCGATAATGGCAAGAACCGGTGGAGGTCTAGCATTACGAAGCACAACTCGTAAATTCTGTCCACTTGGTATATTCCGAGAAGCCAATGATGACTATCTGGGAATCCCAATATCATTTTACCCTGTCAACCTTAAGAAAGGCGTTATTCGTGACTCCACTGATTTGAGCATTGATTTCCACAAAAATCGTGTTCAATGTGCCAAGTCTAATGTTTGGAAGGTTGACAGCTATGATCAATATACTAAAAGGTTTTACATAGTCATCGGTGGAGTTAATGGAAATCCCGACCCAAAAACAATTAGTAACTGGTTTAAGATTGAGAAATTTGGGTGCGGCTATAAGTTGGTGCATTGTCCAAGTGTTGTACAACACAAAGTGATGTGCAAAGATGTTGGCCTTGTTAAATATAATGGACAAAAGCGTCTGGCTCTAAGTGATGCTCCCTTGGTGTCATTTTCAAGAAGGCTTGAAGAGAGAGTTCTTTAGTTTCTATATTCCAATGAAATAAAAATAAATAAGATAAATATGTACTCTCATGTGTATGTTTCTCAATAAATTTGGAATGGAACATATGCATCCTCCTATTATGTAGTTGTGATGTCTAATTTCGATCATTATGAAAGGGTTTAAATTTGCTATTACTTGATATAGCTAGATTTATGATTTAAATGGATTGTCATCATCTTTTTTTTTTTTGTGATAAATATGCAAAATCTAAAACATTGATAGGCACTAATAGCTATAATATACAATATGTTACACAAATATATGTTATTACTTGTCCCATTTTATGTGTCTAATTTGATTAATGAGGTTTGACTGAAATTGATTATAATTTAATTTTTCATAATATTAGTTTAATATTAGTACATACAAATTATATATTTAGAAACTACACTAAAAGTACAAAAAAAAAATATAAATTAAAAAAAAAACTATAAAAATAAGCAAAAAAGAACGAAAGAAATAGTTTAACATCAACATGACATGTAAAATGGAATTGAGTGAATATTATTTATAAAGATGTGAAGCTCATCAAATAAGAAAATTTATTAAGTACGTGAGGTACGTAATCTTAACCAAACAACGTACTCTTTAAAGGTATGTGGTCAACGACGGATCTTTATAAATATTTATCGAAGACTCAAAAAGTTTTAGGGTGACAATTGCTAAAAATGGAGTAAAAAATTAATCATTTCATATTGTCTATGTGCATTTTTCTTACAGTGGTATTCCCCGTTATAGTTGAGATTACAAATGGAGCCAAATTCAAAAATATGTATTTATAATTACAAATAAACAGAACCAATAGAACATGGATGTTTTACTTAGTAGCATTTGAAGTTTGAAAATGGAAGTACGAGCCGATTTCAAATTACATCCAAGAGGTATCGATCTCATAATTATATTGGTATTGGTTTTAATGTATTTTGTCCAACTAATTAATATTTAAATATTGATACTAGTCAAGACTCAAGGATACGCGTATAGTACGTATTGTGAGAAACAGACCAACCCAATATCTAAATATTATTATTATTATTATTATTAGGCAAAAACTTGTGTGAGACCGTCTCACGGTGAGACGGTCGGGTCGGGTCAGTGCGTAAATGTAACACTTATACACACAAATGTCATACTTATATGCTCAAATGTAATGCTAATCAGGAAATTTTTTTTTTTTACTTATAAGGGTAAATGTAATACTTTTATGGGAAAATACAATACTTTTACATTTCGATTTAAAAGTGTTACATTTTCCCTTATAAGTAAGGAAAACTTGTCAACATTACTTATTATGAAAAATGTAATACTTTTTATCTTATAAGTAACAAAAATTGTATTCCGTATTATATTTGAGCATATAAGTGTGACATTTGCACATATAAGTGTGACATTTGCATGGTGCCTCGACCCGACCTGACCCGTCTCACGAATAAGGATCCGTGAGACGGTCTCACACAAGTGTGACCCTTATTATTATTATTATTATTATTATTATTATTATTATTATTATTATTTATAAATCACTAAATTAAGTTTTTTTTTTTTTGCTTTAATAAAATGTAAAAACCAATCAAGAGTTAAATGAATAAAGAAATCTAACAATGCACAAGTCAATGTAAATTGCTATATGCCTATATATATGCAATGCACATTCATATAATGTTTCAAATAGTAAAAGAACAAAATGAAACTATCAATAGAACTAACAACACAATAAGTATCGCATTAAAAGATAAACATATGCTCCGATCCGTGGCTAGTAACTTTTCTGTAAGATGATTATTAATCAAACTTGATATAGTGTGTGTATTTTTTTAACAATCAACAAAACATTTTTGGTGATTAGTGAAAAAAAAAAAAAAAAAAAAAACCCTCAAAAGCCAGCCTTGATAACTGTTACTTTCTATACTTTTTCAAACCATTACTACCAGGGTTTGAACCTATAAGGCTATCCTTATCCCTCAATACTCTCTCACTTTCGAAAATGGATCCCACTTTCACATCACTCAATTTACAAACCATTTACTATTCACACTACATCCCTGCAAATCCAATCAACTTTTAAAAGTGGGCCCAATTTCACATCACATTAAAAATTTAATATCTTTTTCTCAATAAATATCATTTTCTCTTCAGCATTATTAATTTATATCAATATATAATTTAATAATAAATTAAATAATAATTAAAATTAATTAAAATTTTAAAATAAATCAATTACACTACAAAATAAAAAAAAATTTAACCAAACAAAAGTCACGTATAACACTATAGAATTTTAGAAATTAACAAAAAAAAAACAAAAACAAAAACAAAAAAAAGCTATGTATGGGTGGCAACAGTAAAACAAAAAAACAAAAACAAAAAAAAAACAAAACAAAACAAAACAAAATGGAGAAATAAAAGGTGATGTATTGGCGGATAGCATTTTAAAAATTAACAAAACCAAAAAAACAAAAAATTCAATGTATTGATTAAAAAAAAAAAAACTCAAAAGTCACGTCTGGCAGCAGCTTTTCTGCCAATTTAACAAACTTGCTGCAATAACAAGTTTGATAAATGGCGTGGCAAACATCTAAATAAAAAAATATTTTTTTGCTTTGCCACCTCAACCCAGCAAGTGCAGCCTAACATGATAGTTGACTTTTCAGTAATTAATTTTAAGTTATTGTATCTATTTTAAAACCTCAATTAATTCTCTTAACAAAAAACACAATTAATGTCCCTTTACAAGGTTCTAGTAATTAACATTAAATTAACACAATCAATATCCGTTTAAAGACTATTAATTAATTTTAATGTATTTAACCTTCCATGCACACCTATAAAAGGGACTCTACTAATGTCCAATATCATATTCACTCATCAAACAAAACAAACTCGCAACCTTAAACACTTTCTCCTTACAACAACGTAACAATGGAGTCAACCTCAATCATGTTTCTCTCATTCCTTGTCTTTGCCGCCATCACAACCTCTGTGCATTGCACAACTGGCTCATCCAGCCCCGCTAAACAAGTACGTGACGTTGATGGAGACCTGGTTCGAGCTAATACCAGTTATTACATTATTCCAATGTCGGTAGAAGATGGAGGTGGTTTTTCATTACGAAGCACTAAAACTGATGAATCATGTCCACTTGGTATTTTCCAAGAAGATGAGGATGATGAAAACTTTGGAATCCCAGTAACATTTTCCCTCGTCAACCCTAAAAAGAGTGTCATTCGTGTCTCCACCGATTTGAACATTGAGTTCTCCGAAACTCCTGTTGAGTGTGACATTTCTAACGTTTGGAAGGTTGATAACTATAAACGACACCCTAAAAGATTCTACATATCCCCTGACGGAGTTAAGGGAAACCCCGGGTCTGACACAATCAGTAGCTGGTTTAGGATTGAAGAATTTGAGAGGGGTTATAAATTGATCCATTGTCCAAGTGTGATGGAGAATGATGATTATGAAGATGGCGATGAGGACGAAATCGAAGTGTTGTGCAAAGACGTTGGCCTTCTCAAGTATAGTGGACAACAACGTTTGGCTTTAACTGATACTCCACTTCGTGTTGTGTTCCGGAAAGCTTAATTGAAGAGAAGGTTATCTTTAATTTCAATGTACCATGCACGTTATGTTTATGTTTCTCAATAAATTTGTAACAATGTTCTATTATGTAATTGTCACATCTGATTCAGATCCATAATAAAACAATTAATTTAAATACGCTATTACTTCTTATATTATATTATAATGTTAGTTCAAATTCATTAAAATACTTTTATGTCTATTAATTTGATTGTGGTGTTATTCTTATTAAAAAAAAGTTGAGAATCATATATCAAACCAGACAGTGCGCTATCCACCTGGTATCTATCCATGTGTTACACGTTATACAAGGTATATGCGACAAGTCGTCAAGGTTGAGGCACGTTATCATTCAATGGAATCAAAACGCGTCTTCGTCGTCAGTGCGGCCATGTTTTTATGGTGCAGAATTATTGATGGCAGACTGGTAACTTTACAAGAATTAAGAAATTGTATCCTTAATTTCCTAATTCTATAAATGGAGCTGCCACTTCACAATTAAAACACACAAATTAAAATCCCATCCATATAATATAATATAATGAAGGCGTTATTACTGATCTTGCTGCTTTCACTCGTCTCCTTCCCACACCACGAGATCGCCGGCGCGTCGTCGCTGCCGTCTCCGGTCCGCGACAACAAGGGCGAAGTGGTGAAAGTGGGCTCAAACTATTTCGTCCTCCCGGTCACGCGCGGCCGCGGCGGCGGACTATACCCGGCCAACATAAAATCAAACGCGACCATTTGCCCGCTGGACGTGATCCAGGAAGCCGATGAAGTCCAGAAAGGCATACCCGTGGTACTCGAGCCCTACAACAACGCCACCACCGGCGCCGTGGTCCGCTTATCCACTGATCTCAATGTCAGGTTCTTCACGCCGACCATCTGCGCCAGGAAGACGGTGTGGAAAGTCGACGCCTACGACGAGTCGGTGAGCAAATATTTCGTGAAGACCGGAGGGGTCGAAGGAAATCCCGGGCCTCAAACGTTAAGCTTTTGGTTTAAGATCCAGAAGTATAAGAGCGTTTACAAGTTTGTGTTTTGTCCGACCGTGTGCAACTATTGCAAGGTTATCTGCAAAGATGTCGGAATCTTTGAGCGGAACGGGGTGAGGTTTTTGGCTTTGACTGATGATGTTCCATTCAAGGTTATATTTGAGAAAACTTTCTGAGTTGGCTGATCGAGCTGAGGTTTCTCTCTGCTAGCTTTCTCATGTTTCAATCACATAAAACATATATGTTATATACTATATAATAATTAATGTTTCTACAACAAAACGATGAGTATATTGTGTCATTAAAACAAATTACGTGACAATATAATCTCTAGTCAATTTTTTTGTATAATGCCTTTAATTCAAGACATAAGATAAGTCGGTTTGTAGCGGAGTACCCTTACATTATTATTGTAATAAGATTAAATTATATACATTTAAAAAACACTACTTTTGCAAAATCCGAGGCGCAAGAGACCTCCCAAACTCCAAATACTATGGTCTCGCAGGGAAATATCAGCTGAATTCATAGCTTTTCACAATACTAAATAGTATATATACGAACTTTCCGAATCTTTCTACACAAGCTTTTCACAGTTCGAATTCATAGCTGAATCTCTCTCATACGAAAACCCTTTCTTCACCATTTTTCCATTCCCAGCCGAGTGGTTCGGAGCTCGATTCGAGCTCTTCGCCGCCTTTGTCGCCCGCCTCAGACTCGTATCGCGACTCTCTCGTGTAGAGTTCGAGTGGTTCGGAACTCGATTCGAGCTCTTCGCCGCCGTTGTCGCCCGCCTCAGACTCGTATCGCGACTTCTCATGTAGCGTTTCAGGTAACTGTCACACCACGCACACCGTCGTACTATTGACTTCTCATTTACTTTGTGTTTTAGTTTTTTTTTTCGATTCAAGTGTCGGAATTCAGTTTCAAATTCCCTGCATTAATAATAGAGTAAGTTTATGAGAAGAGTTACTCAGGAATTAAGATTGCTTTAGTTGTTCATAAATTTTCGTATTCAGTGTTGATGTGCTTTGTAGATTTAGAAATGAAGGCATTGCTTCCTTCTTTGGCGTTTGTTTGTTAGTATTCCATTATCGGAATTCTACATGCCAAAGGTATACTGATAACCATGGTAGCATTTTGGCTGGATTGGATGCTTGTTTAGTGTAGTCAACAGAAGAAACCTAGTAGATCGTTATGTAATTGGAATCTGTTATTTCAAAGTATGCAGTGTTTGAGGATACATGTTTATTATTTTAGTGAAGACATCAGAGTGGCTGAGAAGGAATTTCATATAAGCATAAGTTTGAATGATTACAGTAAATTATGTCATGATAATTGTAAAGCTAGATGTTTGGAGCAAGTAATTTCATTTGGAATGGGACTCCAGTCAGTTAATCTAATGATTTTTTTTTTTAAAATCTATCTGTAGATGTGAAAACAACATGGAAATGGTTTGGCCAGAAAGGCATAAAATTTTGCATTAAATGTGATAATAGAGGTGATGGCAAGGTGTTGGTTTGTAGTGATAGTAATTGCTCTATAGTTGTTCATGAGGAGTGCATGGGATGCCCAGCTAAATTTGATGACAGGGGAAACTTTTATTGCCCATTCTGTATATATAGGCAAGCTAAGGTGATATATAGGCAAGCTAAGGTAGAATCACGTAGAGCAAGGGAAGATGCGGCCTGCTTTAGGGGGAAATCACCATCATCAAAAAGGGCTGACAAATCATCACCTGAAGAACAACTACTAGATAGAGTTGTTGAAGATTGCCAAGGAGATGGTCACCTGAGAGAAATACCTGAAAGAGAAGAGAACATCATGAAGAAAGCTGCACAAATGCAAGCTGGCGGGAAGGAAAATGAAGATGGTGGTGGTGCAAAAGCTGACCAGGTGCAGGGAAAAGCACGTGAATCTGCAGCATCCTTCATGAATGAAGAACATGAATCCCAGTTGCGTATGAAAGCAAAGAGAAGGGATGAGACGGTGCTTCAACATCTATAGAATTTGAGGTTGTTTTGGGACGACGCAACCGCAATACAGAAACAAATGAAATTGAGCGTCAACCTTTAAATTTGGATTCTAAAAGGTCAAGCCGGACAGCTTTCTCACCAAAGAAAGTTGGACAGCTTTCTCACCAAATTAAAGAAAGTTTCAGGGCTAACTGGGGAGACTAGTTCCCCTGACAAGTCGAAACAAGCTGAACAGTATTCACCATGGAAGTGAGTGTTCAGCTACTAGAGAAGATAACTTACTTTTATGTGCACATATTGCATATAAATATTTATCTTCTCCTTTACTATGTTCTCTTTATTGCATTGCTTCTGAAGTTCCTTTACTATGTTCTCTTTATTGCATTGCTTCTGAAGTGAAGTCAATTTCCAAATGGAAGACGTAAAAAAATAATGTGAAGCACTGCAGAGATAGAAATGCTTCAGGCAAATATTCTCAAATTCCACTGCAACTTTTTCCCCATCTTATTTTCATAATAAGAACTGGTGAATTCTAAACCATGGAAAAGAGATCAGAGAAGTTTTTACAATAAACTTGATGTTAATATGGAAGAACTTGGTATATCAGCTTCTAGTGTGGTTATGTATTGTGGGCTACAGGAAGGTGTTCATAAATTCTCAGCAACGGCTAACAAAAATATCCCTTAGACTTTGGTGGTTAAATATCCCTTGGAGGAAGATCTTAGGCTAACAAAAATATCCCTTAGACTTTGGTGGTTTTGTGTTTCATCCAACCGGTATGCCAGCTGATCTCAAGGACAAATGGAGAACCTTGTGCGGCAGATAAATTTTAGGAAGTCATCCCAGGGCTAGCGATAAAGAAAAAGTAGAACTTGATAAAACATGAACTTTGGAAGTTTGAAGTAATACCTCTTTTAGTGTCTCCATTTGGAGATCTGCTTTCCTTTTTCAGACTCAGACTCGACTAGAAATTACTCTTTTAGTGTTTCCCGTTTGGAGATCTGCTTCCCTTTTTCAGACTCAGACTCAACTAGAAGCCAAACCTATTTGCAAGCTTAGTGTCACGGAATCGTTTTCCCCGGGAGGCGTTTCCCCTGTCTCGTGAGGCCTTGACTATATTTCCCCTCTAATAGGGCTACGGAAATAAGTTAGGCAAGAAACTAAAAGAGTTTCCCCTGTCTCGTGAGGCCTTGACTATATTTCCCCTCTAATAGGGCTACGGAAATAAGTTAGGCAAGAAACTAAAAGAGTTTCCCCTGTCTCGTGAGGCCTTGACTATATTTCCCCTCTAATAGGGCTACGGAAATAAGTTAGGCAAGAAACTAAAAGAGTTTCCCCTGTCTCGTGAGGCCTTGACTATATTTCCCCTCTAATAGGGCTACGGAAATAAGTTAGGCAAGAAACTAAAAGAGTTTCCCCTGTCTCGTGAGGCCTTGACTATATTTCCCCTCTAATAGGGCTACGGAAATAAGTTAGGCAAGAAACTAAAAGAGTTTCCCCTGTCTCGTGAGGCCTTGACTATATTTCCCCTCTAATAGGGCTACGGAAATAAGTTAGGCAAGAAACTAAAAGAGTTTCCCCTGTCTCGTGAGGCCTTGACTATATTTCCCCTCTAATAGGGCTACGGAAATAAGTTAGGCAAGAAACTAAAAGAGTTTCCCCTGTCTCGTGAGGCCTTGAGCAAGAAACTAAAAGAGTTTCCCCTGTCTCGTGAGGCCTTGACTATATTTCCCCTCTAATAGGGCTACGGAAATAAGTTAGGCAAGAAACTAAAAGAAACACTCGAACTTTGTAGGAAACTTATATTATTTCTACACTTGTATTCCTCACTTGGATGGATTGTTGGATGAATTACAAATGAGCCTTACTAGGGGTATTTATACCCATTCCACCTCCTCAATGGATGGTGGAGATTTAATTAATCCTACGGCTAATATTGACTCTCTAGAATCCTCCCTAACTCTCTTTACATACATGAGGATTCCATAAAGTTCTAAAATATTCTAAGGATCTCTAATGATTCTAGACCATTCTACCAACTATGAGAACTTATGTACAACTCCTAGAAAATTCCAGAAAAATGTAGCAAACCTAGGCAAGGTGTCCCACGCGTCTCGAAAATTGTCCCACGCGTCTCGGAAATTTGTAGTAAAGTGCCCCGCGCGTTACATTTGCCTGATGACCTGAAGATCCATGGTAGTTCCATCCATTAGAGTAAGAAGGAAATGTCACAACTTCAAAATGTGGGTGTCAGAATAGATGCATTTCCTAGTTATTCAGTTTTTTTGTATTGTAATAAGATTAAATTATATACAGTTAAAAAACACTAATAATTTATAAAATTTTATTTTTATTTAAGAGGCATGCATGTATCTCCTCCTACTTTACACATATTTTAATTAGTCTTTATCTGGCATATAATCTCTAACAAATCTTTAGATTTGAACCAAATTATTTATATATGTAAAATAAGGGCTCAACTATAAATATAAATGTGGCCATATTGTATTTTTGTGTAACAAAAAAATAGTTTAATAAATAAATGTTTTTTTAACAAATTATATTTCATATATTTTGTAATAGTCACCCCACCCAACTTTCAAAAAAATATTCATATTATAAAATATAATTTTTCACAACCTGTTGAAGATATGAGATCTATGACTAAATCCGTGACCTACCAAAGTAGTATACCAATTTGCATATATATATATATATATATATATATATATATATATATATATATATATATATATATATATATATATATATATGAA
>NC_044917.1:288691-289409 GCF_003576645.1 Ipomoea triloba | reverse complement strand
TATATATATATATATATATATATATATATATATATATATATATATATATATATATATATATATATATATATATATATATGAATGTGTACTTCACTAACTAATGCACTTGTTAATTACATCAAAATTTTGAGGTTGATAAGTTTTCATACATTTACATGATAAAAATGTCTTATCATTGTTTGTCACATCAAAAAGTACGTATTTAATTAAGAAACTAAAGTAAATCACACTAGAAATATCTAATGCAAATGCAGTGGGCTCGATTAAGAAATTATATATTATCAAGAATTGAATTTATAATTTTTTTATGTGATAAACATGTTTTCACCCACCGACACACGAATGCACCCTTTTGTTGAACTCTTTTGTATTTGTAGAAAATATCAATCCTACTTCTTAGTTACTATAATAACTTATCTATTACAATATAAAAGGTAAAGGGTAAAACGTTGACTAACACTTAAAATCAAAATAATGTGTACACATATATAGATATATGCCCGCACAACCTAAATATGCATGGGACCCAAACATGGGTGGGTGGGTGGGTGGGTTAGTGCATATCCTATTCCGTGAGGGATACAAATGTTGGAGATGTATGCATGCATTATAATTGAATTGGCAATCATATATAGTGTGACTTCGGTTGGTGATATTGTTAGGCCGGTGGGCACTCATTGTGTCCCTCCCCCCCCCCCCCCCCCCCCCCCCCCCCCCC